>NC_041716.1:321958-537813 GCF_900700375.1 Denticeps clupeoides
TCCAATCTTCAGATGGTTTCATAACTCAAACGAATATTTCAAGTTGAAGCGGTTTTATTTATTTCATGCCAAATAGGCTTTTTTAATTTTTACAATTAAGGGTTATTTGGAAATGTTTTAATGCCTGTTTAATTTTATTCTGAACATCATTAATTCATGCCAAGCTATCTTTTTCTATTCTTTGCTGAGTGGAGAAGATATCAGTGAAGCGTCTGTCCATGTAAAACAGGGACCGAACACCAGTACGTGCCTACCGCTACTTTCCTGCCAAATCCTGAAGCTCGACCTGATGCATCTTCACGTTCCCATCCAGTCACCAAAACGGCATTTTTAATATAGCATAACATCAGTTCCGTTTTCATGGGCTCCATCCACCCTTCTCACCACCCACCTCGCTGGTCCATCCAACCAACCTAGATTTGTTGCTCTAATCCCATGTTGTGGAGCCACCATACCACCACAGTTTAAGAGTTGTGTTGCAGCCTGACTTACTTTGACGTATGTGTGCGGCACAGTCCTCACGTTCCTGCAGCCAATGAGCAGCAAGATGGTCACATGACTGATCCTGTTTAGTGTTTCAGGCGTTGCGACTGTAACTCCTTCCTCATCAGAGCTCATTAACGGCTCCGAGTGGGAGGAGTCTGACACCGAGTCTGCCGCATGCTGCGAATAGACCTCCATTGAAGCCCCGCCCTCGAGTACACAAGGTCTATATCAGAAGAAAACGACTCCCGCTGACAAACAAGCTAAATGTTGACAAACCGCCGCTCGGAGGCGCGACTCTGAGTTTAATACAATTAGCAGCCGGCGCCACCCGTTCATCCATCAGCCTAATTACTCCAGCGCTGCCGCGCCACTCAATTCCCTCTACCTGCAGCTCGCCCCACCAGGGACTCGCTCGGGAGAGACAGCTGTGGACACATGGTGGAGGACATGCAGCATGTCTACTGATGGAATATCAGATATCATAATCAGAAGGTTGCCGATTCGAATCCCGATCTGCCAAGGTGCCACTGAGGTCCCCTTGATGAAGGTCCCGTCCCCACACACTGCTCCCCGGGCACCTGTCATGGTGCCACTGAGGTCCCCTTGATGAACGTCCCCACACGCTGCTCCCCGGGCACCCGTCATGGTGCCCACTGCTCACCAAGGGTGACAGTTAAATACAGAGCACACGTTTCACCGTGTGCACCGTTTTCTGTGCTGCTGTGTATCACCATGTGCTGTGCTGTGCTCAGGGACACGGTGGAATTAAGTGGGGTTTGAACCTCCAGGTGTTTTGTTAGAATTGTACGTACATGAGGTTGCTGACCTTTGACCTTTGACCACCAAAATCTGAGCATTTTCATCAGTAATGTACGGGCTCTTCCTCTTTTACAACTTTGGATAAGGTTGCATGCACCTGTGTGTTCTTTGTTTTATGTAAATCATAAATCCTCGGAGCTTCTCGTGAGTCCTACTTGAGTTTGATTTGTATGCAGAGCGCAGCGCTGTCCCCCGTCCACCTACTGCACGTTCGGGAGTTGGGGTCGGGGTCCTCCACACGGTGGGCGTCTGTGTGGGAGCCGAGGCTTGAAAGCACGCTTCATTTCATCCGAGGGACCATGAAGCCCGTGATCTTGTCTGGTGACAGACCTGGTAACTCGGGGTCCTCCTCGCGCCGGTTATCGCGGTTCTCACGCGGTTCCTGCCGGATCGTTTCCTTCTCCGCTCTGAGCCGAGGGCCGATTATTTATCCCGCGCATCTGTCTTCATCCCGCGCCGTGTCCCCAGATGCGGTTGGCTGCCGTGTTTTATTGGTCGGAAACGATAATAAACTCTTCACCTTCTGCAGATACGGAGTTCACGGCGACGCGCCCAATTCTCCTCCTATTCGATGATTTTGCACTTTTGTACAGAAAGTGAAGATGTGAATCACGTCCAACACCTTCATTTTTAATCCAATGTTCTCCACCACTTTATGGCCCATAGTGGGAGACTGTAACCTCTACTGGCTGGAGGAACGTGGACATGGTCCCCTTAATGGACATCTTCCGTCGTTGACGGCGAGGTGGTGGTGTGGTCATCCGTCAGCGGGATTATTCCATCTCCAGTCCTCGCTGGCGCTTCTCTATCATGTCGGATCAGGCGGTGAAACCAAGTTTGTTCTCCGCCGCGGCGCGCCGTCCCACCAAAGCAGAGCTTTTTGACGCGCGCAGACGAGATTTATTGCGGCGCCGCTTCCACCGCACGGAACGTCTCGGCAGAGGCGCCATGATGGATGACACCTCACCCCCGCGGCCCGGTTCCCTCCAGCTCAGCAGCTTCCACGTAGCCATGAGGCCGCTGATTGGGAACAATGGAGAGAAAACAGCTTCACACACACAGTTCAACAGAACCTGCTGTGTGTGGAGTTAAAAAGACAAAATAAATCTATATTTACCCACACAGCGGCTCCCCGTAGAGCAGGAACGTCTCTCCTGGCAGCGCTGGAGAACCAAGCGGCGACGGGGCCAAGAGGAGGAGCTGAGGAGATGTGTGCAGAGCAGAGATTAGCAGTTATCCACCCCGCGGGGGGACCTCCTCACCGGACCGTGGCAGCAGTCTGTGAAAATCAGTGGAACCCTGGAACCCGCTGTGCCAGCGAGAACCTGGTGGTCTTCTTCAGTGTGAAGGGCCTTTATATTGCTGCCATTTCATAGGAGCACCGAGGCCTCTTGGGTAAGGAAGTGGCCCCATAATCGGAAGGTTGTGGGTTCGAATCCAGAGCCATCAAGGTACCACCGAGGTCCCCTTGATGAAGGTCCCGTCCCCACACGCTGCTCCCCGGGCGCCTGTCATGGAGCCCACTGCTCACCAAGGGTGACGGTTAAATGGTTAAGGGGTGGTAGTAGCCTAGTGGGTAACACACTCGCCTATGAACCAGGAGACCCAGGTTCAAACCCCACTTACTACCATTGTGTCCCTGAGCAGGACACTTAACCCTGAGTGTCTCCAGGCGGGGACTGTCCCTGTAACTACTGATTGTAAGTCACTCTGGATAAGGGCGTCTGGTAAATGCCGTAAATGTTGAATACAGAGGACACGTTTCACCGTGTCACTGTAAGCTGTGCTGCTGTGTCTCACAATGACAAACATGTCACTTTCACAGACTTTAATCTTTAAGTCTACGTTGTCATTTCCGTCTCAAGAATATTAAATTCACCCTTTTATATCAGAGGACGGGGGCAAATTTAATAAAAACGGAGTCATGGAACCTGAATCAGCCCCCAAAAATGCCGATGAGACCCGTCTGCGACCCTGCAGCCACGTTCCAGTCCAGGACGGCGGTGGAATGCCAGGGTGGACGTTTACGTCCCTCGTCTTATTAAACCTCGTGTACAGACATGAGTCCTGTAATTACCTGCTGCTTCGCACACATTGGCAGCGGCCGCTGTGGCCACCTCCTCTCCTGTGGACAGGCCTGATGTCCCGGACCGGGACTTGAATGGCATGGTGGGTGGGGGTCTCCAGTGAGATGAACACAGAGCAGCCGGGCTTCCTCCTCTCCAGTCGCAGCAGATGTTTCATTCTGCCCCATCCTGCACGGCCTCTTGTCATTCTTGGTTTTGTTATAATAAGAACGATAATTAAAACCGCAGGAGCCTCGACAGACGAGGCATCAGGATAAAATGCAGAGGGGACGCTCGGCAGCCGGGATGGCGGTGCAGATGTGGCCCTGCGGGCAGAAACCGAGGTGCGAGTGACAGGAGCGCCAGCGAAGGGACCCTGATGCCACTTGGCCTGGTTGGGGCTGTTGATAAAAAACAATAAAGACGTTTCCATCGGGATCCTAGTGGACTCACTTTTACAGAGAAATGTCGTTTCTTCTGTACATATGACAATAAACGCGTTTGTCACTGCCGTGGTCGTGTAATATTAGCATCTTGGGTCCTTTCAGGGTCGTGGGCTGAAAAGGGTGTCGGCAACATGGGGGTCCGAGCGTAAGGCGGGAGCGGGCGATCCGAGAGAACGGCACTTGCTGTAAGGCAGGGACAGTCAAGAAGACCAGTCCGTCAGCCCCACATGCCAGTCTGATGTCCCCATGGTCACATTAAGGCTCTGAACATCAGTAATGGTCATATATTAAAAGGCACAAAGTGAAATAAATCCACTCTCCAATCCAACGTTCTTATGTAAGGAACACAGTGAATAAAATGATTTTATTCATGGTTGGGGTTCTAGTGAACTGTGTCAGAGGTTAAAGTTGAAAGGTAAAGTGATGGGCTCCGGTCCGCTTTCTGTCCTGGTTATTGGTGCCGAGGGGACAGATCTGATGGTCTCGTTTGAAGGTGCTGATTGAATGTGTTTGTTGCTGGAAACAGGAAACCGGGTCGATCGCGTCTTCGTTCTCGTCCGTGTTCTGCGGCGTTCCGTGCGTTCTCTTTAATGGATTGATCTATGGGCCTTTGGACGCGACCGGTTGTAAATATCACAGCGGCCATTTATCCTGCTGCAGTGCTGATGCTGTCATAAGCCATTAGATCCAGCATCATCAGCCAGGCGGGTCAATATCACCAGTCACGCCTACAACCGCCATCCGGTCCCACTGTCACCCCGACACAGGAACAGATGAACTTTCACCCGGGAACACATCCGAAGGTCAATAATCATCATATTCGCTTCTCCTCATCATCAATAACGATGCAAATTTTATAATACGCAGTTGAATCCGCCTTCTCTAGCAGAATAAACGGCGTAGACGGCAGGCTCCACAATCGTGGCCCTGAGGGACCTGGATTAGAAGATGAAAATGAAGATAACTGTGTTGCCATGGGAGCAAAACAAGTCACAAACACCCACACCGCCCGTCCTTGAACATCGCTGGGTGCTAATTAATATAATCTCTGCTTTGGATACGAAACGGAGTTCAGAGGTCAAAGAACACAGTGGAGTTGGTGAATAAAATGGTGCACGGGAATCTCCAGATTTCACGTCGGCGAGCTGCCGGGGGAAGGACGTGCAGAGGCGGGACGTTCCGGGGGACATTTATTAATAATAAATCATAATAAAGCAAAGTGATTGTGATACACAGCAGCACAGCACACGGTGCACACAGTGAAATTTGTCCTCTGCATTTAACCATCACCCTGAGTGAGCAGTGGGCACCATGACAGGCGCCCGGGGAGCAGTGTGTGGGGACGGTGCTTTGCTCAGTGGCACCTCAGTGGCACCTTGGCGGATCGGGAATCGAACCGGCAACCTTGT
Organism: Denticeps clupeoides; assembly: GCF_900700375.1. Lineage (NCBI taxonomy): Eukaryota > Metazoa > Chordata > Actinopteri > Clupeiformes > Denticipitidae > Denticeps > Denticeps clupeoides. The sequence goes on from NC_041716.1 coordinate 327,185, forward strand.
GATTACGGGGCCACTTCCTTAACCGCCAGGCCACCACTGCCACTGGGATATTTGCGGTAATGTACACAAAAAAAATATATCATCATGTCACCTAATGTCCACCATGACAGCACCGTATACAGCAGGGTTCCTCTTCACCAATCAGTATGCAGCCCCAGGAAGGTGTGGCCCCTGAATTAGGCCACGCCCTTTTCCTGCAGTAGTCTGATCAGAACTGAACTCTGTTTCCTGTGATTGTCAGGATCTCCTCACAGATCCGACTGTATAACTCGATGGGAATATGAATATTAGCTGTAACCTGACAGTAAATATGATCCGTTTAACCATTGTAAGCTCGGCCGTCATCCCCATCTCACCATGTTTACCCTTCACTCGTAATCTCTTATGGATTTTACTAAAGCGTGAAAATGTTTTATTAATCAGTTTAATTCCACTGAAGCTGTTTTCTCTCTCAGGTCGATCGGCGGAGTTCGTCCAGGGGTGCGGTGAAACTGAGACGCTGTGGTGTGAGTGTGTGTGTGTGTTGCTTATAGCCCCACTGGGTCCTAATGTTGAAGCTGATACACACACACACACACACACACACACACACGCATTGAAACAGGGATATAAACCTACATTTTCGTTCATTTTAATATTAATCTTGGTTGACAGACGGGTTCCAGCGCCAGGCACCGCGTCTGATCCTGCGTCGTTGCGCCGAATAATTACTCAGGATTGTAATTACATGGCCGGCGCTGCTGTTTGGGGCCCTGAAAGGCTCTGTGATTGGAGGATTTTTATCAGCCGCGAGGTTTTCCTCAACTTCAACTTTTCTCCCCAATTTAGTCGCCTTCATTTGGTCGGTGGCGCTAATGGTCGCCCACACCGCGCCGCTGTTTAATATTTGATGCGGAAAGTCCCGTAATCCGTCGCTGGGCCGACACCCCGTTACCTGCTCGGGCCTCCGCCGAAGGCTCCCTGGTCTAATGTCTTCTCCTCGCACAGACATAAATTTATCATTCCCCAACCGCGCAGGGAAACGGCCAAATTGACCAATTATTCAGCGCAGAAAGTGCAGATTCGGCGTAACGCCGGCGCGGGAAATGTGCAGAATGGGCTTGTTGTTGGACGAGCGATCCATACCGCGCTTCCTGCCAGCGTTCTGCCGCTCCGCGGTGATTTAATATTTCGAGTAATTGGCCGAGGAAGTTGCCCGGGCCCCTGCCCGGGGACCGGGCTAATTATACACCGGAGGGCGGGGCCCCGATGGGGACTGATGGACGGACCGCCTTATAGCCGCCATTTCTGGAAACGATTGACGAGCGAACCGCCGGCGTTTCTGTTTCATCAGAACGATCATAATCAGATCAGAGCCGCACACATGGACCATCACGCGCCATCGTTCATTCGTCCATCCTGGTTTGTTCCTCTCCGGTAATCGCTCCTCCACGCCACGCTTGGGATTTAATGAAATATTGTAAGCAGGTGGTGCCATTGATTTTTGGGTTGATTTTTCGCATTAAAACCCACAATGATCCTCTTAAAAACACCTGAGGGTCACCTGAGGTGACTGAAGATGTTCAACAGTTCCCCGAGTTGCATGGAGATGTTCGGATCCCCCAAAACCAACACATCCACCTCTAAACCCGAAGGTTCGAATCCCACGTCCCTGAGCGAGATCTTCTCATCGATCACTGCATGGGGAACGTAGTAACGGCGCGGACGCGAGAAAGTGTCGCGTCGGTGTCTCTCTCGCCTGTTAACAGGACACAGCGGGTCCCTTCCACACTCGTCCACAGAATAATTAATACGGCCGCAGCAAGGAAATCATTTTACTCCCAATTAGCAGATAACTACGTTCAGTCGGACCGCCCGAGTTTTCGCTCTGAACAGTCCCTGGTGCCTCCAGGTGAAGCGGGGTCTCGGTGGCAGGACACCCAGGCAGGGACATCTGGGGACGATGAGTGCTTGTTTTCCCCTGCAGTGGAGAGAGAGAGAAAAGGAGACAGATGAGTTCCCAGCTGCAGAGGGAACATCACACACACACACACACACACACATATTAATGCACACATTCATAAACACCACTACACTTGTGTGAATGTGCACACACACTCGTGCAAGCAGACACACTCACTGTGCATGTGGCGCTGTTCCATACACGGTTATATAATGTAATAACACGTGAATTACTGTGTAAGTTACCGTTTTAATCACATAAAAAGTGTCTGTGCACTACTGTGTGTGTGTCCTGTGTACAGAATCCATTTCAGTCGAGGAACAGCTACTCTATTACACTCTGGCTGTTGTCGGACGAAATAACGTTCAAGAACATTAAAATGGCGCAAAATCCCCCACACACGTCGCTGACCAGCCCGTGTTCGCGTTCTCTCCGTCAGGTATTCCCCTGACTGCTGGAGGCCTCGGCTCGTGGCATGAAGATGGATGGACCAGAGCTCCTCCTCCTCACCACATCACCACCGGCCCCTTCCCCAGAGCACGGGCCCTCCCCTGAACCCGGGTCTCCTGGCTACTACCACCCACTGCTCATTTCAGCCTTTTAGCACCGCGGCGTTTCTGAACGGGGGCCGCGCCCACGCTGCTGGTCGTGGGCCAGGTGACACCGGAACAGAGCTGGAGACAGATTGGAAATTCATCGTGACGGCGCCGCGGCTGAGGCAGCCGCTGATCTCAGATAAAGTCTTTGCGTGTTTTCTGGTATTTTCCGGCGGCCTCCTGATCCCAAGATGGAGATTTAAGCAGAATCATGTGAGCAGGGGGCTTTAAAATTTAATTCTCTGAAAGCGAATGTGTGAGGTGCAGAAACTGATAAAAAATTGAACATGAGGTCGTGTTGGGGTGTGATGGGAGGATTTGTATTCCTGCGGAGGAATACCTGTGATGGAGCGGGTGGAGGACGCACATTGTGGCATTATTCCCGCTTTAAAAAGAAACTCCTCTGAGTCACATGACCTTCCATGAATCATTTAGGTGGCGTTCAAATCGGGTGGAAGGGTCAGAAGCGCCTCAGGTGAGTGTAAACACAGACAGTCATATCTGCAGCTCCACTCACATCCACCCACCGTGGCTCAAAGACACAGTGACACCAGCTGCTACGCTCCGAAGGCGGAGCTCCTCAGGGGGAGACTCTCCTGCCGATTCAGCTGATGGATGAGAAAGTGGGGCTGGCAAGGACAAAAAAAACTACATCATGATGCACAGCGGAGCTAAATCCACCTCCACCTCTCTCTATCACACTCACATACCTCCACCTCTCTTTAAATCCACCTCTCTCTATCACAGTCAAATACCTCCACCTCTCTTTAAATCCACCTCTCTCTATCGAACTCACATATCTCCACCTCTCTTTAAATCCACCTCCGCCTCTCTCTATCACACTCACATACCTCCACCTCTCTTTAAATCCACCTCTCTCTATCACAGTCACATACCTCCACCTCTCTTTAAATCCACCTCTGCCTCTCTATCACAGTCACATACCTCCACCTCTCTTTAAATCCACCTCCGCCTCTCTCTATCACACTCACATACCTCCACCTCTCTTTAAATCCACCTCTGCCTCTCTATCACAGTCACATACCTCCACCTCTCTTTAAATCCACCTCCGCCTCTCTCTATCACACTCACATACCTCCACCTCTCTTTAAATCCACCTCCACTTATCTCTATCACACTCACATACCTCCACCACTCTCTAAATTCACCTCCGCCTCTCTCTATCACACTCACATACCTCCACCTCTCTTTAAATCCACCTCTGCCGCTCTCTATCACACTCACATACCTCCACCTCTCTTTAAATCCACCTCCGCCTCTCTCTATCACACTCACATACCTCCACCACTCTCTAAATCCACCTCCACCTCTCTCTATCACACTCACATACCTCCACCTCTCTTTAAATCCACCTCCGCCTCTCTCTATCACACTCACATACCTCCACCTCTCTTTAAATCCACCTCCGCCTCTCTCTATCACACTCACATACCTCCACCTCTCTTTAAATCCACCTCCGCCTCTCTCTATCACACTCACATACCTCCACCTGTCTTTAAATCCACCGCCGCTTCTCTCTATCACACTCATATACCACCACCGCTTTCTACATTCACCTCCACCTCTCTATAACATTCATATACCACCAACTGTATCTAAATTCATCTCCGCCTCTCTCTTTATCACACTCATATTTTCCACCTTTCTTTTATTCTACCTCCACCTTCACTCACATACCTTCACCTCTCTTTTTATCACCATTCATATACCTACACCACATCTCCACCCTCACCATTCTCTCCCTACTTTTCTTGGCCCAACCTCCTCACAATACAGATACAGAAACACACACACGCCTTTCGCCAGCTACCGACACCCACCTGGATGGGTTTTATTGAAATGTAGAAAAATCTCGGTTCTAATAGGAAGAACAGTGTGTGTGTTTCAAAACACTAGAGGCTTGGAGGGCAATATTTCACAGCGTCGATCAGATCTGTGACAGTGAGGGATGAGTCTGTCTCTGCTACTGTCAGGCCGGGGAAATATGGCCCTCGTTTTTATTTCAGAGCTGTGCCGCCACAGAACACACACCGACACACACCTGGCGCTGACCTCCGCAGAGGTCACTGGCTCCGGGACAAGGGTCAGATCAGCTATTCATCACTCGTCAGCTATCTACAAATCTCACATGACGTGACTGGCAGGTGACGTTCCTGTTGTTCCATTCAGCTCAACGGTTGCAGAACCGAGTTCGCCCCCCCGAAAAGGACAAATCATTCAGCTTCATGTGTCAGCAAAGTTCCACGCTGACCACCGTGGACACGTTTTGCATGAGGAGGTCATAGAAGTTGCAGGAAAGAAAAGTTGATTGAGGGCTCGAGGAAAGAGGACGCCTCGTTGTGAAGGACCCTTCACAGGCAGAGAGCTGCTGAGAGGCCACGGCTGCTTCTGCGCCGCTGCTGCTGGGAAATTTGACAAGCAAATAAAAAACCGGAGCGGCAGCCGCTGGAGCAGATAAGAGTCCAGTCATCTGGGAGATCTATCCGAGCAGGTATTCAGAGATCCTTCTCTGCACTTTAAAGATATGAGGTGGATGAGCACTGTTCCCAGTGGCCAAGCTGTCCACGGGACATGCGGGCGTCCGGAATCTGATCTAAATTCCATCTCCATTCCATTCACGCGAAATGATGGAAGTTGGATGATGATGATTCTGCAGATCATTGTTTGGCTGCTCAAGAAACTGCTCAAGGCGCTGAGATGGAGTCCTGGTGGACTTTCTGGGGACATTTCCAGATTTGCTTGACACTACACGTCTCATCCCACATGATGTAGGTGAACAGTGTTACTATACAGGTCGTCATGATCAACTGCATATGTTACTTACATTTATTTAAGGAGGTAATATTATATAGATACATAAACTCAGCAGTTCATATTTATCTACATTTTATTTGATATAATTTCACCACCAACATGTGATAATTCATGAGAAAACGCCCACAAGCCCCGGCTGGCTGGCCACGCCCCTGCGTCCACATCGCACCCCGACATCGGGGCCCTAACGCAGGAGAGAAGGTGGCCTCGTGGTGAGGACTGGTGAAGCCTGGAGCTCCGAGCTCCTCATGACTGTGTGTTCTGTAATGAAATAATCAGGAATAAACTGTAATTGGTTTGGAGATTTAGCGTTATTACACCCGCCCCGCCTCGCTTTCATTCCTAATTCAATTTGAATCACTTTATTGCATCGGTCGTATACGGCGCCGCCGCTCCCGCGGCGTTTTAACGGATCGTTTCTCCCGCGTCCTTCTGCACAGGACGTGTGTTCCCACGTTCCTCGTAAACAGAATTCTTACCATAATCGCCACCTACAGCATTCAAACAGTCACATTTTTCATAAGGAAGAAAATTAGGGATCCGGTGGATTATTTCCAATCAAACATGAAAAGCCACAGAAACGCAAAACAACACGGAACCAGGACATGGAAGGTGGAGAACTTCACCGCTGGACATTTAGAAAGATGAATTCGTCCAATCACAAACAGGGAATCCAGTGAAAACGGCCTCAGTCCAACCAGCAGTGTGTGTGTGAGTGTGTGTGTCTGTGTGTACGTGTGTGTGTGTATATGTTTGTGAGTATGTGTGTGTGTATGTGTACATGTGTGTACGTGTGAGTGTGTGTGTGTGCGTATATGTTTGTGTATGTGTGTGTGTGTGTACATGTGCGTATGTTTGTGAGTGTGTGTGTCTGTGTGTACGTGTGTGTGTATATGTTTGTGAGTATGTGTATGTGTACATGTGTGTGTGTGTGTATACGTGTGAGTGTGTGTGCGTGCGTATATGTTTGTGTATGTGTGTGTGTGTGTACATGTGCGTATGTTTGTGTGTGTGTGTGTGTGTGTGTGTACGTGTTTCTGTGTCCTGGCCGAGGACAGGAAGTCCCTTGTTAATCCTGTACAGCGTCTCGGTGGAACTGGTGAATATTTCACGTGCATTAAATAAAAAAGGCGGGACGACATGGCGGGACGACATGGCGGGACGACATGGCGGGACGACATGGCGGTTCTGGGCTGAGTCACGCCGCGTCACACGTCACGTGTGTCCTGGAGACTCGGCCTGTTTGGACGGCAACGGTCACTGATGAGACAAGAATCCGCTCGGATCCGGAGGATTCGGGACATGGGACGATGACACGTAGATAAGCGAAGAGACTGGGTTCCGTTTACAGGGGGAACACCAGGAATCCAGAGAAGGTGGAGTACTGCCACCCGCCCACCAGGTTCCCCTTCTCCAGTTTCAGGTAGACCTTGTCCTCCTTGTCCAGGTAGAGCAGGACGCCGTTGGTGGCGGCTTCGCGCGTCACGTCCTTGTCCCCAGCGAACGCAGAGATGACAGGCTTTCCGTTCAGCATCAGGTTGACCTTGAAAGAAAAGGAGGGGTCAGAGGTCAGAGGGTCAAATGAGCCTCAAACTAGACTAGAAGATCTAGAGAAGACATTTGTCCTCACGACTGTACCTGTATAGTCTGACTCTGGTAAACTTTGATGACGTGGAAGTTGAAACTGTAGATTCCTTTACGTGGAGACAGAAAGACCGAATCCAGAGTGAAGTAGTTACCAATGTTGACGAGGACCTGGGAGAAGAAAGAGGAGAGGAGAGGAGAGGAGAGAAGATGGTCTCAATAAACAGAGGAACAGATCTGCATCTCAGCCCTGATCATCACACCTGGAACATCATCTCCACCAGACCCGCAGCTGGGTTTGGACTTCTGATGAACCATCTCTTCTTGTGTGTTCTTCTTGATTCCACGGCTCTTTGATCTGTGATCATGGTCCAGGTCCAGATATGTATTTAAATTCAGGACACGGTTCCTAACGTTGCAGTTTGATGTTGTGCTGCAGTGGTTTAGAACCTCTTTAGAACCCAGCGAGACTGTGGTTCTCCTGGTTCTAATTACTATAAACCACTGAGCAGTTGAACTCGCTGTGAATACAGAATCAGAGAACGTCCACCACAGGCTGGCATCTCAACGTTCCGGACGTTCCACATCACAGCTGAACTCGCCCTCCAGACCCAAAAACCCAGACAGAAGCTCCCATCAGGGTATAATGAAGGAGAGGAAGGTGGAGGAGATGGTGCTGGGGGAGAAGATGGAGAGGAGATGAAAGGCAGGGCGTCTCTCTCGCTCTCTCGCTTGTTCGCTCGCTCTATTAGGGCCCTCTGCTGCTTTTTTATTATTTTGTAGAGTGAGAGAGAGTGAGAGAGAGAGAGAGAGAGAGATCTGCTCCAATCCAGATAAACAATAACTGGCCAGAACCGAGCCAGAAACCAAACACTGCGAGAGAGGGAGAGAGAATTAGAGAGGGAGAGAGAGGGAGGGAGGGAGAGGGAGAGAGAGAGTGAATGAGGGAGGGAGAGGGAGAGAGAGGGAGGGAGGGAGAGTGAGTTAGAGAGGGAGAGAGAGGGCGGAGGGAGGGAGAGGGAGAGAGAGAGTGAAAGAGGGAGGGAGGGAGAGTGAGTTAGAGAGAGAGAGACAGAGGGAGGGAGGGTGAGATAGAGAGGGAGACAGAGAGTGAATGAGGGAGGGAGGGAGGGAGAGAGAGAGTGAATGAGAGAGGGAGAGAGGAGAGAGAGAAGGCAGCTGGTCAGTCTTTTACAGTTTTCAGTCTGCAACCCGCCACAGAATCATGGTTCTCAAGAGCAGAGAACCGGAGAATCAGAGACAGAAGCGTCTGTACCAGCAGAACTTCTCCTCACTCCTCACCGTGTCTGTGTGTGTGTGTTGGGTTTGTGTGTGTGTGTGTGTTGGGTTGTTTTGTGAGTGTGTTGGGTTGTTCTGCATGTGTGTGTGTGTGTGTGTGTGTCCTCACCTCAGTCTATAAGCCTCCTTTTTAAAAGTCTGAACCTGGCAAAAGTGTGTGTTAATGATGCCATATAACAATCTGTAACACCCCTCCTACACACACACACACACACACACAACACAAACCAATAGACAACACAACACACACACACACACACACTCTCTCTCTCTCTCTGTCCAGAGACCCAGAGGTTGGCGGTGTGGTGGGATCCGCAGACAACCCGATCGGGGGACTTTACATCTACACATGTCCACTCCCCCCCTCTCTCTCCACCTCTCTCTCTCCCTCTGGACTGTGGTCCAGTGTAAAACGGGTTTAATGTGAGTGTTTCCGAACCTGATCGAAGTAAATGATCCGCGTTTTGTTGCTCATGTCGGACGGTTCGTGGTTGTTGCTGCGCACCGCGGAAAAGGCCACTTTGGAGTTGGCTGCGCGGACCGAGATGCCGAGCGGGGAGCCGGAGCTTCTCCAGTCCGCGGCGGGGTTGGAGTCGCAGACCACCAGGCACTTCCCCTCCAGCACGATGGGCTCCGTGTCGTTCTGCGCTGCGGCCAGGGCGCCCAGCAGCATCGCGGCGCGCAGCAGCGTCTTCATGGTTCCTCAGGGATCCTCGGGGTTCTTCAGGGTTCCTCAGAGTTCCTGGGGGATACTTATGGTTCTTCAGGGTTCCTCAGGGTTCTTCAGGGTTCCTCAGGGTTCCTCTCGTGCGTGAAACTGCACCGGCGGCTGGAGACTCATCTCCGCTGCTCCTCGCCCCGCTGCGCTCCGCCGATACGGACTTTCATTTACGGTCAATTAGAGAGGCGCGATCCGTCCACGTCAGCCAATCAGGCGCGAGACGCGAGCAAAGCGCGCACCCGACACGCAGCGTCCCGAGCGCGTAACCGAGAGCGTCGTAACCGAGAGCTCAGGTGTCCAGATGTGGAGAGAAGAGGCGGGGCACGTAACAACTCCCACTGTGGGTGTGTGTGAGTGAGTGTGTGTGTGTGTGTGTGTGTGTGTGTGTGTGTGTGTGCGTATACGTGTGTGAGAGCGTGTTTGTGTGCGTATGCGTGTGTGTGAGTATGTGTGTGTGTGTGTGAGTATGTGCTTGTGTGTGAGTGTGCGTGCTTATGTGTGTGTGAGTATGTGTGTGTGTGAGTGTGCGTGCTTATGTGTGTATGTGCTTGTGTGTGTGTGTGTGTGTGTGTGTATGTGCTTATGTGTGTATGTGCTTGTGTGTGTGTGTGTGCGTGTGTGTTTGTGTGCGTATGCGTGTGTGTGAGTATGTGTGTGTGTGAGTATGTGCTTGTGCGTGTGTGTGTGTGTGTGTGTGTGTGTATGTGTATGTGTGCATGTTTGTGTGTGTATATGAGTATGTGTGTGTGTATGTGTGCGTGTTTGTGTGTGTATGTGTGTGTGTTTGTGTGTTTTATCTCCATTTCTATTTCTCTCTGTCCCTGTCTTTAACAGGGTGACGGCAAGATGTTACAGTGACACTGTGCTGCATTTTAAATGCAGGTGTGTGTGTGTGTGTGTTGTGTATGTGTGTGAGTGAGTGAGTGAGTGAGTGAGTGAGTGAGTGTGATTAAAAACTCCTCATTAGCACCAACACGCTGAAGAGCCACACCTACACCTCCCTACTGTATCAGATGGAACAGCAACTTGAAGACGTACAGAGCGATGGAGACATTTTAAAAGACCTGGTGTGGAGGTGGAGGGATGGAGAGGCCAGGGATGGAAGAGGTTGTGTGGTTCCATCTGGTGGAAGATGGAGGCGGCATGGTGTTCTGGAGAAGAAGATGGGAACCCCATGTAGGTCAGCAGGAAGTGGTGGTGGAGCTTCATGTCCACTCAGATCGGCGCAGCTCAGCAGGAGATGACAGGATCAGAGCGAACGTCAGATTAAACATCTCCATAATCCATGGTCATTTGGGAAGAACTCAGCAGGTGAGCATGCGGCAGTAAAGGGTTTAACCCGCAGCCAGCTGGTGCCCCGCCCGGTCAGACGGGTCCAGACCGCGGTCACCAGCTCCGTTACGTTCTCATACCAACAAAAAGGCCGAATATTTAACCAGTTTAATCATCAGCTGCTGCCCTCAGAAGAAGATGAAGAAGACCTGCTGAGGGCCTGACGCCAGGTTCACGATCTGATGAAGGAGTTCGCAGAAAAACAGTTAATTATAATTCAGTTCGTTAAAAACAGAACAACAAATGTACTTATTTACACATGAAGAAAATATCCAGATTCATTTTGTATATTGTTGAATTTTTCTGTTTTATTTTTGTACAATAACTGAAATTGCAGACTTATTACATTCTATTCAGGGACGACCTCTGACCCAGAAAAGAAATTAATTCAAGTCGAGCCGCGCAGATGATGATCTGGTCCACCAGACAGAAGAGGCGAAGGAGAAACTTCAAGAACAATAAATCGGTGCAGCGTGCAGCTGCTGCTGTGGAACAGGAACTGGGGAGCGGTCAGGGAGGTGGAGGAGGTGAAGGAGGTGCAGCTGCTGCTATGGAACAGGAACTGGGGAGCAGTCAGGGAGGTGGAGGAGGTGAAGCTGCTGCTATGGAACAGGAACTGGGGAGCGGTCAGGGAGGTGGAGGAGGTGGAGGAGGTGAAGCTGCTGCTATGGAACAGGAACTGGGGAGCGGTCAGGGAGGTGGAGGAGGTGCAGCTGCTTCTGTGGAACAGGAACTGGGGAGCGGTCAGGGAGGTGGAGGAGGTGAAGGAGGTGCAGCTGCTGCTGTGGAACAGGAACTGGGGAGCGGTCAGGGAGGTGGAGGAGGTGAAGGACGTGCAGCTGCTGCTATGGAACAGGAACTGGGGAGCGGTCAGGGAGGTGGAGAAGGTGCAGCTGCTGCTATGGAACAGGAACTGGGGAGCGGTCAGGGAGGTGGAGGAGGTGGAGGAGGTGAAGCTGCTGCTATGGAACAGGAACTGGGGAGCGGTCAGGGAGGTGGAGGAGGTGGAGGAGGTGAAGCTGCTGCTATGGAACAGGAACTGGGGAGCGGTCAGGGAGGTGGAGGAGGTGGAGGAGGTGAAGCTGCTGCTATGGAACAGGAACTGGGGAGCGGTCAGGGAGGTGGAGGAGGTGCAGCTGCTTCTGTGGAACAGGAACTGGGGAGCGGTCAGGGAGGTGGAGGAGGTGAAGGAGCTGCAGCTGCTGCTGTGGAACAGGAACTGGGGAGCGGTCAGGGAGGTGGAGGAGGTGAAGGACGTGCAGCTGCTGCTATGGAACAGGAACTGGGGAGCGGTCAGGGAGGTGGAGGAGGTGAAGGACGTGCAGCTGCTGCTATGGAACAGGAACTGGGGAGCGGTCAGGGAGGTGGAGAAGGTGCAGCTGCTGCTATGGAACAGGAACTGGGGAGCGGTCAGGGAGGTGGAGAAGGTGCAGCTGCTGCTGTGGAACAGGAACTGGGGAGCGGTCAGGGAGGTGGAGGAGGTGGAGGAGGTGCAGCTGCTGCTGTGGAACAGGAACTGGGGAGCGGTCAGGGAGGTGGAGGAGGTGGAGGAGGTGGAGGAGGTGCAGCTGCTGCTGTGGAACAGGAACTGGGGAGCGGTCAGGGAGGTGGAGGAGGTGAAGGAGGTGAAGCTGCTGCTATGGAACAGGAACTGGGGAGCGGTCAGGGAGGTGGAGGAGGTGGAGGAGGTGAAGCTGCTGCTGTGGAACAGGAACTGGGGAGCGGTCAGGGAGGTGGAGGAGGTGAAGGACGTGCAGCTGCTGCTATGGAACAGGAACTGGGGAGCGGTCAGGGAGGTGGAGAAGGTGCAGCTGCTGCTATGGAACAGGAACTGGGGAGCGGTCAGGGAGGAGGAGAAGGTGCAGCTGCTGCTGTGGAACAGGAACTGGGGAGCGGTCAGGGAGGTGGAGGAGGTGGAGGAGGTGCAGCTGCTGCTGTGGAACAGGAACTGGGGAGCGGTCAGGGAGGTGGAGGAGGTGCAGCTGCTGCTGTGGAACAGGAACTGGGGAGCGGTCAGGGAGGTGGAGGAGGTGTAGATCAGTTTTTATCTCCTGGTAAATGAACAGACCTCACATGGCTTGTGGTTACGAGCTTCTGGCTGACGGACAGTCTGGATGCGAGCAGGGAGCCACCAGGGAGAAGAATGGTGGAAGAAAATCCAGACCTCCTGCTGCATCCTTAACAATGGGGTCTGTCCAGTGACAAGAACCATGTCCACCTCTCTCTCTCTCTCTCTCTCTCACACACACCATGGTTCATCTCAGAATGACAGGTCAGCATGGATCTTTTTAAAGTCACTAGTAAACTGATGAACCCATCCAAACAGCTCCTCCGAGTCCTGATCTGCAGGTTCTCCGAACTTCACCTGGAGAGTGAGCACACACACAGACACACACACACACACACAAAGTAATTAAAATCAATATACTGATGTCACACTTGACCTTGCCCAAGACAGCAGTGATACTGAGGAGGTCGTGGTCCTCTGCCCAGGGTGTCTAATAAAGTGTCCATAGATGATTTATCATGGAAGCAGCAGGTCGAATCTGGACCTCGATATGTGAACATGTCTCGCTCTCAGAGGACATCAGTCTTGTTCTCCAGATCCTCGCTGGACATCACTGATAAACCTGGACTGGAGAACCTGAGAGCTGAGATTCGCCCTGAGAACAGTGTGTGTGTGTGTGTGTGTGTGTGTGTGTGTGTGTGTGTGTGTGTGTGTGTGTGTGTGTGTGAGTGTGTGAGTGTGTGAGTGTGTGTGTCAGCCTGTAGTTATCTGTGGTTTATTAAAAGTCACATGATCATCACATGAGCTGCCTCAGCAGCTGAAATGAAGTTGGTGTATAGACTCTATTTTACTTCCAACATTAGATGGTTTAACTGAAACTAGTGTGTGTGTGTGTGTGTGAATTTAATTTTATACAAAAAATGAATAATGATAACGCCGCTCCAACTCAGTTCTTAATCCTCTCAGTCAACACAAAATCTGCCATCTCACCGTGAACTCAGATATGAATATGAATGATATTTTCCACCACTGACTGACAGGTGGATGCGTGAAATTCCTCCTTTTTATTAATACCCCACCCGTGTCAATGGCTAATCAATGATTTTAGTCTTGTGGGTATCATCATGTGGGTATCATCATGATTCTGAGTTCTGATCTCAGATCAGTGAGGCTGCATGTAGTTTGGAAGCATCTGCAGTGTTTAATGGCGACAGTGATGCGTGAGATCAGGAGCAGGACAGCGGCGTCTCTTTTCATCACAGACAAACTGCTAACTGTTGCTAAGCAATAACTCGCTCAACAAACTCCTCTGTTTAAAGCCACAGAACAAGCAGCAGGAAGAGAGAGACAGGAAGAGAGAGAGACAGGAATAGAGAGAGAGACAGGAAGAGAGAGATAGGAAGAGAGAGAGACAGGGAATAGAGAGAGAGACAGGAAGAGAGAGACAGGAAGAGAGAGGCTGGAAGAGTGACAGGAAGAGAGAGACTGGATGAGAGAGACAGGAAGAGAGAGATAGGAAGAGAGAGAGACAGGAATAGAGAGAGAGACAGGAAGAGAGAGACAGGAAGAGAGAGGCAGGAAGAGAGAGACAGGAAGAGAGAGACAGGAAGAGAGAGAGACAGGAAGAGAGAGATAGGAAGAGAGAGCGACAGGAATAGAGAGAGAGACATGAAGAGAGAGGCTGGAAGAGAGAGGCTGGAAGAGAGAGACTGGATGAGAGAGACAGGAAGAGAGAGATAGGAAGAGAGAGAGACAGGAATAGAGAGAGAGACAGGAAGAGAGAGACTGGATGAGAGAGACAGGAAGAGAGAGATAGGAAGAGAGACAGGAATAGAGAGAGAGACAGGAAGAGAGAGACTGGATGAGAGAGACAGGAAGAGAGAGACTGGATGAGAGAGACAGGAAGAGAGATATAGGAATAGAGAGAGAGACAGGAAGAGAGAGACAGGAAGAGAGAGAGACAGGAATAGAGAGAGAGACAGGAAGAGAGAGGCTGGAAGAGAGACAGGAAGAGAGAGACTGGATGAGAGAGACAGGAAGAGAGAGAGAGACAGGAAGAGAGAGGCTGAAAGAGAGAGACAGGAAGAGAGAGAGAGACAGGAAGAGAGAGGCTGGAAGAGAGAGGCTGGAAGAGAGACAGGAAGAGAGAGAATGGATGAGAGAGACAGGAAGAGAGAGAGAGACAGGAAGAGAGAGGCTGAAAGAGAGAGACAGGAAGAGAGAGAGAGACTTGTAGAGAGAGAGACTGGAATACAGAGGTTGCTGATGAGTTTATCCATGCACACATACACACACACACACATACACATTCCCACTGAGGTACATATGTACAGTGAACCAGATAAGGCCACTTATTCACACACACACACACCTCCTCAGAAAGTTGCTTGCTGGTGATGGATTACCGCCGGCAAAATAGGATCGGACTAAAAAAAGAAAAGAGCTTCACGCAGCAGGCAGACATATTCCTGTTCAGTGCCGCCGAGCTCACTTCACTTTTTCACTTCTGGAAGTGAATTGGAACGAGAAGGAGAGCAAGACGTCACTTCCATCCACTCTGTTTATTACGCAGCATATTTCCAAAAAGCTCAATCTGTGGTCATGTAGAGAGCACCACCCACCTCCACCTGCACTCAGAGGTCACATGACCACACAGAGGTCACCTGACATCACTGAGACCAAAAAACGCATCTCCTAAACTCCACCCCAAAAGCCACACCCTTTACAGTTTAGAGTTTAGTAACCTTGAAAATCATCCAAATATACACCCACTGTCTCACACAGATAAAGATCCTCAGGCCAGACCTCCATCTGTCTCCTGAACCCGCCAGGTCTGGAGCAAACAGCAGATATTGAAATCATAACTCAGGGATTTACCAATATGTCAGAGTAGAGCTTCTTCATCTCCTCGCTCCTCTTCGCCAGCAGCTGCAGACTGGCGCTGTGCTTGTCCACGGCAGCCTGGCGGGACACAGGGGCCGACAAGAGTCGTAAAAGACCAGGACTGACCATGAATAACCGCGAATGCGGCTCCGCCTTTACACATTCTGCATTCACTGCTCCAGGTCAGGATGGACCAGACCTCTGTTCTCAAATTAACAATTCTGCACATAATGACTCGTTACCATGGCAACATCACACCAAATCACTGATACTGACGCAACCCCGAGCAACACGCTCCGGGCAACGGTCCCACCTGCTGAAGTTCAGAATGGTGCACGGTACCTTCAGGTCTTTGGAGAAGGTTGGGTGCTGGTTGATGGGATCCTTCTTCTTGAAGGTTTTCTTGTACTGGATCACCTTCTGCAGCTCGTTTTTAACAACTAAAAGACACACACACACACACACACACACACACACACACACACACAAGTAGAACTTCTTCCTGGGGTGAAGGTGAGAAACACACACTTTGCTCCAACATCTGGACTACAGTCTCTAAACTCCACATACAGGGACGTCCCCGTCCCATAAAGTGGTCAAAATGTCCACAGGTCATAAAAAGGATCTCACAACGTCTTCATCTAAAGTTCTAAAACTGTTCAGACAGACTGAATGTGATTCTGATACACACACCTGACGCTTTGTGAGATTTGCACACACACTTCTACTGTACAGCGTGTGTCGTGAAGAACAACAGCACGTTCTACACGGACAGAGGACAACAACACAGGGCCGAGAGCGGCGAGTCGATACGAGTAAACGTGATCCTCACCGTCAATTTCTGCTGTCAGGCCTTTAATGGAAGCTGACGGAAACACACACACACACACACACACACACACACACAATATCAAAGTAGAATCTGTCAATCCAGCACAAGAGCGAAGATTGTTGGTTTTGATGAAATTTTGATTAGCGTACCGCCCGGGACCGTGTCGAATTCCGCCAACTCGGAGGTGAAGGAGGCCAGACCCGCGTCCCGCAACATGATCTGCTCCACAAGGGCATGGAGCAAGGTGACGCCCCGCCCGGTCCCACGCAGCTGGCCGAGCTGCACAACACGGAGGTAAAATAAGGTGGGATAAGTAGAAATCATCTGTGAATGTAGTGTAGTCATAGTTTCCTGTTGTCGGTGTGTGTGTGTGTGTGTGTGTGTGTGTGTATGAGAGCCAGCAGAGTCAACATTATTTGTGTGTGTGAAATAGTAGTATTTTGTAGTCGTTGTGTATGTGCGTGTATGTGTGTGAATGTGTGAGAGTAGAAATGATCTGTGTATGTTGTGTAGTCATAGTTTCATGTTGTCGGTGTGTGTGTGTGTGTGTGTGTGTGTGTGTGTGTGTGTGAGAGCCAGCAGAGTCAACATTATTTGTGTGTGTGAAATAGTAGTATTTTGTAGTCGTTGTGTATGTGCGTGTATGTGTGTGAATGTGTGAGAGTAGAAATGATCTGTGTATGTTGTGTAGTCATAGTTTCATGTTGTCGGTGTGTGTGTGTGTGTGTGTGTGTGTTTGTGTGTGTATGAGTGTGAGACCCAGCAGATTTAAGGTTATTTGTGTGTGTGAAATAGTAGTATTTTGTAGTTTGTTGTGTGTGTGTGTGTGTGTGTGTGTGTGTGAAAGTAGAAATGATCTGTGTATGTAGTGTAGTCATAGTTCCCTGTTGTCAGTGTGTGTGTGTGTGTGTGTGTGTGTGTGTGTATGAGAGCCAGCAGAGTCAACATTATTTGTGTGTGTGAAATAGTAGTATTTTGTAGTCGTTGTGTGTGTGTGTGTGTGTGTGTGTGTGAAAGTAGAAATGATCTGTGAATGTAGTGTAGTCATAGTTTCCTGTTGTCGGTGTGTGTGTGTGTGTGTGTGTGTGTGTGAGAGCCAGCAGAGTCAACATTATTTGTGTGTGTGAAATAGTAGTATTTTGTAGTCGTTGTGTGTGTGTGTGTGTGTGTGTGTGTGTGTGTGTGTGTGAAAGTAGAAATGATCTGTGTATGTAGTGTAGTCATAGTTCCCTGTTGTCAGTGTGTGTGTGTGTGTGTGTGTGAAAGTAGAAATGATCTGTGAATGTAGTGTAGTCATAGTTTCCTGTTGTCGGTGTGTGTGTGTGTGTGTGTGTGTGAGAGCCAGCAGAGTCAACATTATTTGTGTGTGTGAAATAGTAGTATTTTGTAGTCGTTGTGTGTGTGTGTGTGTGTGTGTGTGTGTGTGTGTGTGTGTGTGTGTGTGTGTGTGTGTGTGTGTGTGAAAGTAGAAATGATCTGTGTATGTTGTGTAGTCATAGTTTCCTGTTGTCGGTGTGTGTGTGTGTGTGTGTGTGTGTGTGTGTGTGTGTATGAGAGCCAGCAGAGTCAACATTATTTGTGTGTGTGAAATAGTAGTATTTTGTAGTCGTTGTGTGTGTGTGTGTGTGTGTGTGTGTGAAAGTAGAAATGATCTGTGAATGTAGTGTAGTCATAGTTTCCTGTTGTCGGTGTGTGTGTGTGTGTGTGTGTGTGTGTGAGAGCCAGCAGAGTCAACATTATTTGTGTGTGTGAAATAGTAGTATTTTGTAGTCGTTGTGTGTGTGTGTGTGTGTGTGTGTGTGTGTGTGTGTGTGTGTGTGTGTGTGTGTGTGAAAGTAGAAATGATCTGTGTATGTAGTGTAGTCATAGTTCCCTGTTGTCAGTGTGTGTGTGTGTGTGTGAAAGTAGAAATGATCTGTGAATGTAGTGTAGTCATAGTTTCCTGTTGTCGGTGTGTGTGTGTGTGTGTGTGTGTGTGAGAGCCAGCAGAGTCAACATTATTTGTGTGTGTGAAATAGTAGTATTTTGTAGTCGTTGTGTGTGTGTGTGTGTGTGTGTGTGTGTGTGTGAAAGTAGAAATGATCTGTGTATGTTGTGTAGTCATAGTTTCCTGTTGTCGGTGTGTGTGTGTGTGTGTGTGTGTGTGTATGAGAGCCAGCAGAGTCAACATTATTTGTGTGTGTGAAATAGTAGTATTTTGTAGTCGTTGTGTGTGTGTGTGTGTGTGTGTGTGAAAGTAGAAATGATCTGTGAATGTAGTGTAGTCATAGTTTCCTGTTGTCGGTGTGTGTGTGTGTGTGTGTGTGTGTGTGAGAGCCAGCAGAGTCAACATTATTTGTGTGTGTGAAATAGTAGTATTTTGTAGTCGTTGTGTGTGTGTGTGTGTGTGTGTGTGTGTGAAAGTAGAAATGATCTGTGAATGTAGTGTAGTCATAGTTTCCTGTTGTCGGTGTGTGTGTGTGTGTGTGTGTGTGTGTGTGTGAGAGCCAGCAGAGTCAACATTATTTGTGTGTGTGAAATAGTAGTATTTTGTAGTCGTTGTGTGTGTGTGTGTGTGTGTGTGTGTGTGTGTGTGTGTGTGTGAAAGTAGAAATGATCTGTGTATGTTGTGTAGTCATAGTTTCCTGTTGTCGGTGTGTGTGTGTGTGTGTGTGTGTGTGTGTGTGTGTATGAGAGCCAGCAGAGTCAACATTATTTGTGTGTGTGAAATAGTAGTATTTTGTAGTCGTTGTGTGTGTGTGTGTGTGTGTGAAAGTAGAAATGATCTGTGAATGTAGTGTAGTCATAGTTTCCTGTTGTCGGTGTGTGTGTGTGTGTGTGTGTGTGTGAGAGCCAGCAGAGTCAACATTATTTGTGTGTGTGAAATAGTAGTATTTTGTAGTCGTTGTGTGTGTGTGTGTGTGTGTGTGTGTGTGTGAAAGTAGAAATGATCTGTGAATGTAGTGTAGTCATAGTTTCCTGTTGTCGGTGTGTGTGTGTGTGTGTGTGTGTGTGAGAGCCAGCAGAGTCAACATTATTTGTGTGTGTGAAATAGTAGTATTTTGTAGTCGTTGTGTGTGTGTGTGTGTGTGTGTGTGTGTGTGTGTGTGTGTGAAAGTAGAAATGATCTGTGTATGTTGTGTAGTCATAGTTTCCTGTTGTCGGTGTGTGTGTGTGTGTGTGTGTGTGTGTGTGTGTGTGTATGAGAGCCAGCAGAGTCAACATTATTTGTGTGTGTGAAATAGTAGTATTTTGTAGTCGTTGTGTGTGTGTGTGTGTGTGTGTGTGTGTGTGAAAGTAGAAATGATCTGTGAATGTAGTGTAGTCATAGTTTCCTGTTGTCGGTGTGTGTGTGTGTGTGTGTGTGTGTGAGAGCCAGCAGAGTCAACATTATTTGTGTGTGTGAAATAGTAGTATTTTGTAGTCGTTGTGTGTGTGTGTGTGTGTGTGTGTGTGAAAGTAGAAATGATCTGTGAATGTAGTGTAGTCATAGTTTCCTGTTGTCGGTGTGTGTGTGTGTGTGTGTGTGTGTGAGAGCCAGCAGAGTCAACATTATTTGTGTGTGTGAAATAGTAGTATTTTGTAGTCGTTGTGTGTGTGTGTGTGTGTGTGTGTGTGTGAAAGTAGAAATGATCTGTGAATGTAGTGTAGTCATAGTTTCCTGTTGTCGGTGTGTGTGTGTGTGTGTGTGTGTGTGAGAGCCAGCAGAGTCAACATTATTTGTGTGTGTGAAATAGTAGTATTTTGTAGTCGTTGTGTGTGTGTGTGTGTGTGTGAACACCCCAGCTCCTCTCAAGGCCGCCAGCGTGGTGAATACGAGCGTGTTGTTGGTGACGGAGATTCTCCTTGACATTTGTGATGCGGCGTGAGCGGCGGCGGTGGTGAGAAGGTGGGTGTGTGTGGTTGTGGTCGTTATTTGAAAGGCCTGGAGATCATCCATTAGCACGACAACGTGATCCGCTGCTGATCGGCGGGAATTGAACACCGCGGGGAAACGGGGGGCGGGGCGGGCGGGCGGGTCGCCGTGGCAGCGGAGCGGCCTTCACTGCTGACGCGCTTCGTAAAAACGCCGCGCGCCGCGTATTCCACGGTTCACTTCGTGGCCACCTTCCTCCACCACGCCGCTCCTGCTGGTGTGGGTGAGGTGACACCTGACAGGAGGTCCAGAACCAGGAGGTCGGGTGTGTGAGACCCGTCAATCATGCACACAGGCTCCTCCTACTGGGTGCGACGTTAGTAGAGATAACCGGCAACTAGCAGCCACTTCCTGTTTCTAACCGGTCGTTCCTGCCGGTCCTGAAGATATGAAACATCTCCTCTTCTTCTCTCTGTAGCTCCATTTCTATTCACTTCACGCCAGCAAGATGAAGATAAAGGAGAACATGACAACTCTGCGGTAATAAGGATGATGAAAACAGATGCCGTGTGTGTGTGCGTGTTTGTCACTGTCCCTCCGCTCATGACATTCCGTCTCACGTCTTCCTGCAGCTGCCGGGTGAGGACATTTCTCTCTTCCTCTCCTCTCCGGCTCGGTTTCACCTGTAGGAACTTTTTAGCTCTCAGTTTCTCCTCTTTGTCCAGTTTCATTGTTCCACCAAAGCCGAGATGCGGGCGGGGCTGAGGGCGGAGCCTATCACCAGAACAGCTGGATGTATTTGTACCAGTCTGAAGGTCTGTGTGTGTGTGTGTGTGTGTGTGTGTGTGTGTGTGTGGTGGGGGGGAACAGAAGCACTTACTTTAGGTAAGGATGACAGGCGGAACCCCTTGACCTTCTCCTTGCCAGCGTTCTCGTTCAGATAATTCCCCATGACCAGCAGGTACTCCAGAACGGACACGAAGCCCCGCGAGCCAATCAGCTGCTGGCACATCCGGATCTTCTGGCCAATCAGCTGCAGCGTGGGCACACACAAGCCACCTGGAGTCATGAGCCTGGATCCACCCGAACCGGAGGATGGAGAACATGAACCCCGGCAGCACCAGGGACGTAGGGAACACTGCGCAACAGTTTACGGTCCTGACTCGGAATTCTGCTCAATTCAATCCTCTGACTCATGCTGAGACTTTGAGATCGATAGAGAATCTGGAATTTTATGGAGAGCTTGCAGACCTGGTCTCCCGTCTCAGAGCCGAGTCGCGGCATTTCAACGCCGATCACGCGTCTTTTATTAATTACCTCCAATTAATTAGGCTAAATGGGATTCGTGGAATAAAATGATTCAGGCTCATTAATATTTGCATGGATTCTCGGGAGCTCTGGGGTCCTGAGAGGAGAGAAGCAGATCAAAAATTTGTGTGTGTGTGTGCAAGACAGAGGGGGCACACAACACAAAAACACACCTGAGTCTGTGTATTCAAAAGCAGACCTGTTGGGTCTCACACACACACACACATACACACACACACTCCCCTCCTGGGACGCCCCACCTGCTCTCTTCTCACATTGTACGTCTCTCTCTCTCTCTCTGTTTACCAGTTTGTGTGTCGGTGCGAATCCTCACACAGTCCCGCCCTGAGAGACAGAGACAGGCAGACAGGGAGACAAGTAGTACGAGTGAGAGAGAGAGAGAGATGAGGTGAGACAGGAACAGGGGAGAGGGAGAGAGAGAGAGAGAGAGAGAGAGAGAGAGATATGAGGTGAGACAGGGAGAGGGAGAGAGAGAGAGAGAGAGAGAGAGAGAGAGAGAGAGATGAGGTGAGACAGGAACAGGGGAGAGGGAGAGAGAGAGAGAGAGAGAGAGATGAGGTGAGGTGAGACAGGAGCAGGGGAGAGGGAGAGAGAGGGAGAGGGAGAGAGAGAGAGAGATGAGGTGAGACAGGAACAGGGGAGAGGGAGAGAGAGAGAGATGAGGTGAGACAGGAACAGGGGAGAGGGAGAGAGAGAGAGATGAGGTGAGACAGGAACAGGGGAGAGGGACAGACAGACAGAGACACAGGGACAGGGAGAGAGAGAGATAGAAGGATGTGTAGAAAAGCGACATCATTTTCCACCCCGTTGCCCTACATGTCACACGGCTGCCAAATCCACCTTAATATCCCCGGATTAAAGAGCTGCCATGTCAGACAATCGGGGGATTTAGGAAGCGGCCCGGAGCCCCACTTCCCATATGGTTGCGGGCGTCTCGCATCGCCTCCATCTTCCCCGGTGATGGGGATCCGACCGGAACGTCTTTCTTTCTGCTGATTCTTCACTCCGTTCGGTTTGAGTGGTTCGTCTCTCAGAGGGGCGCGGCAGAGAGAGAGAAGCACCAACATGGACCCAGACAGGGACGGAAATTCCCTTCATTTCCCAGGAACTGTTTGTATGATTCATGTAATTAATATGATTAATATGAGAGTAGCCAGAAGCTGAAAATACGAGAAGAGACGGTCATCTGGGGCCAAAAAAATAATTCAAATGAAAGTGAAAATTCTGGACGCCCCAACTTATTTATGTCTCTTGTTTATATTTTTATGTTTATAGAATAAAACTGAAGACGCAGGACTATGAAATATAACGCGTCAGGTTTTAATGTAATAAATAAGAACTAGGGAGCTGTCTTCTGTCCACTACCTAAAGTTGGACAAAAGGGACGGTGTCCAACAGTCCTGGAGGTTTATACTGAACTCATGTTAATGAGCAGCTCATCAAGCGGCTTCTGAGGATGATGATGATGATGGTGAACAAAGCCGCCGTGAAGGTAAAAAACCGATTCATCAAACATACTTCACTTCCTCCTCATACAACAAATACCAAATATGTTTCTTCAAAATGGCTCCCGAACCGCCACAGAGTCGGGACTTTTCACTGGTGGTGTACCTAACAGACACTCCTTCAGATGTACCTTCAGATCACCTTCTACATTCTGATCCTGTCCTCAGAAGGTCTGATTTCCTCTCAAGGTCCATTCCACCTGAGGACAGTCAGCTAAAACCTTTACATACAAGTTACATATCAGCTCACACACCATCGCTGACCCTGTTATGACCCTATTAGTGAGTGTGTGTGTGAGTGTGTGTGTGTCCTCACCGGCTCCAGGTCTTGGATGGTACTGGGCAGCTCCCGCAGTGTAAGCAGCAGGTCCAGGCGTGAACTCAGGTACGGGATGTTGCACAGCTGAGCAGAGGGAAACACACACACACACACACACACACATACACACACACAGCTTTACAGGGACAGCGGGACCTGCTTCAGGACACCTGCTTCATCCCAAAACACGACCAGTCATATAGAGTTAGTGTCACAACTAGAGATACGTACCTGGTGTATAAGAAATTAAGAAATTCGATTAATTACAAGTACGAAACGTTTTATATTACATTTCACTGCTTGCTCTCTCTCTCTCTCTCTCTCTCTCTCTCTCTCTCTCTCTCCCCTCAGAACAGAAATGTTTCCTACGTACCAACAATAAAGCTGATGATGGGAGGCACCAGTAACGGTACCGGAACCCACTGACGTTACAGACAGTCCGACTGGGGACAACGCCACACGATGTCCAGCAGCATCACGTTACGAAAAGTAACTTCATACGTTGCAGCGTTACACAAAATCATTTTACATTTAAACGCAGCGCAACCGCGTCGCTGTTGTTCCGCGTTCTGTCGTTCTGTTCAGGGTTCCGTTCGGAACCCAGTCGGAGCCACTTCTGCTGTGATGGAGGTAATAAAGTGATGGAGTTCTGCAGCGCACACACACACACACACAATATAAAGGACGCCCTGGAAGTGGTTTTATTCAGAAACACAGACTTTTATTACCTATTTATTAATTCAGCAGGGAGCATGAAGACAACCTCGGGCTCGCTCTCCTTCACACATCCTAAACGGAACCTCAGGAACCCGCAGAACATTCCAGAAATTCCTACCTGTGTCATTCCCACAGCTTATGCTCAAGGCTACACGAAAATAAAAGCGCAGTTTACATCACACACACACACACACACACGCGCGTGTGTAAGCAGGGCGCATATTGCACACTCTGGCCTTCAAGTTGTGTGGTGTGCAGTGCCACAAAATGTACTGAGCGCGTTTAGAATTAAACCTAATCACCAACATCACAACGGCCGTCAGAGGACGTTCATACACAACCTTCATCCTTCTGTATACAACATGTTAAATGGCCGATATTGTGGTCACACTCACCTCCAGCATGTACTGGTCCACGATGTGCAGCTCGGACACCGGGCCCTTGTAGGACTTGTACATCTCCACATCATCTGAGGTGGGAACGTACCTGCAGCCATGGACAGCAGCTTTCACGTCACATGACGTGGGATTTTCTCACAGAACGCATGGAGGCGTGAAATCTGTCACAACATCCTGCTTCATTAAACAGGTTAAAGAGGTGAACGTTTCGGACTTCTCCTGATTGACAGGCGTCAGGAGACACGCCTACAACCAGTCTGAACCGCCCCTCTGAAAGGCATTTTAGCGCTGCAGCTCCTGGACGAAACGTTGACTATTTGATGAATCCGGGGACGCGCCAGCGGCCAATCGGCATGAATATTGCAGCCCTGCTGGGCGGCCCGGGCCGGGGCGACGGCGCAGTAAAATATACATCGCGTTTTTCACCAAGATAGACTCCCTCTCGTCCTCCGGGCAGGTCACCTGACACGCCCTCCCGTCCCTTGGCCCGTTACAACCTCCTTACAATAAAGGACCAATCCTGGCCACATCCGGTACGTGACGTGAAACTGGGATCCTGAAACCAGCCGCTCCGTCTATCCACCCGTCTGAGACGTCCACTAAATTAAAATGAAGGGGGACGCAGGGGGACGGCAGGTGACAGGATCTTGTGCTCAGGTTTTTATTTGATACGGGGCAGTGGTGCCCTATCGGTTCAGGAAGCAGCCATGTAATCAGAAGGTTGCCGGTTTGAATCTTGATCCGCCAAGGTGCCACTGAACAAAGCACCGGCCCCACACACTGAAAGTGAAGTGATTGTCACATGTGATACACAGCAGCACAGCACACGGTGGACAGAGGTAAATTTGTCCTCTGCATTTATCCCATCACCCTGAGTGAGCAGTGGGCACCATGACAGGCACCCGGGGAGCAGTGTGTGGGGACGGTGCTTTGCTCAGTGGCACTTTGGCAGTTCGGGATTCGAACCGGCAACCTTCCGATCACGGGGCTGCTTCCTCAACTGCTAGGCCACCACTGCCCCTTGTAGTTACAAGGACAGTCCCCCCTGGAGACACTCGGGGTTAAGTGTTCTTAACTGCTCACTCTGGGTGATGGTTAAATGCAGAGGACACATTTCACTGTGTGCATCATGTGCTGTGCTGCTGTGTATCACAATGACAGTCACTTCACTTTCACTTGCTCCGGTTTTGCTGCATTTTTTGATGACTGCAAGATGTATCTGTTGCTATGGCAACACCGCCGCTCACACTACACCTGGGCGTGTCACGAAATGACAGGAGGGGGTTAAATGATTACACACCAAGATACTATTACACCTCTGCAACATACAAATACCCTGTTTCCACCTGGCCAGATATAAACCTGAAGATCTGAAGATGTTAGTGGAGACGTGTGAACTGGGGGTGACCTCCTCACCTCCTCAGGGAGGCGATGTGCTCGTCGGTCAGGCCTCCGTCCTCCTCGTTAATGACGGACAGCTTCTCCTTCAGCAGGCCGGGCTGCAGGGGAAAACTCCGCAGGAAAATGTCTGCGGAGAGGCGGGAAGAGACGCTCTTAATGACCTCCCCTCCGCCACGCTCGCCTCTGCTGCATCAGGAATGAACCGTGAGGATTTCGGCTCCACCTAATAACCCGGAGGTGCGCGGGGCGCCGTGACTTAATCAGCAAGGTGTGAATTATGGAGGGACAGAGAGGGAAAACCGGCGTCTCAACACTCCTGTAGAAAAGTCCCGAACGAGGCGGCCAGCTGCTGCAGAACGTGAGGAGGAGCTCTGTCCTACAGAATCTTACAGGCACCTGATGGCCGGTTTTTAGTCTTGAAGAAAAGCTCTGCTCCCTAAGGCTTCATCTGACGGATCATCTCGCCAAATCTCATCTGATTGACTACGAAGATTGACCAGAACTACCATTGTGTCCCTGAGCAAGACACTTAACTCTGAGTGTCTCCAGGGAGGGACTGTCCCTGTAACTACTGATTGTAAGGGTGGTAGTAGCCTAGTGGGGTAACACACTCGCCTGTGAACCAGAAGACCCAGGTTCAAACCCCACTTACTACCATCGTGTCCCTGAGTAAGACACTTAACCCTGAGTGTCTCCAGGGGGGACTGTCCCTGTAACTACTGACTGTAAATTGCTCTGGATTGTAAGTTGCTCTGGTACATGCTGTAAATGTATGTAATGACTGGTGGGAACAGGGAATCGAGACGTCATAACTACCCTCTTTATGTCAAAAACAGACCATGACCTGCCCTGACCTACAGTCTCCTGATCTGGACCAGACGAGGGACCTTCAGAGAACCTGAGTTCCTGCTACTGCTGATGTAACCGGAGGTTTTAATCTGTCTGAAAAGGTCCATGCACCGGGATTAACGGACTCCTGATTGGAATGTTCTTTTCTTCCCTTGAGAGATAAAAGCTCCGTCACATCTGGCCACCACCTGTAGAGCTCAGGGGGCTTCTGGACTCCAATCTGTAGGAAATCAGATTAGGATTATAGGTTCGCTGTTCCCACCACGCCACCGATCTCAGTGGAAACCAGAACTCGGAACAGCAAGTGGATCCCGGGGGAATCCACTGGGTCAGTGGTGGCCTAGCGGTTAAGGAAGCGGCCCCGTAATCAAAAGGTTCCCGGTTCGAATCCCGACCCGCCAAGGTGCCACTGAGGTGCCACTGAGCAAAGCACCGTCCCCACACACTGCTCCCCGGGCGCCTGTCATGGTGCCCACTGTTCACTCAATACAGAGGACACATTTCACTGTGTGCACCGTGTGCTGTGCTGCTGTGTATCACATCACTTCTCTTCAAAAAAACACAGACCACACCTTACTGCCCCCACCCGGCGAGGCGAAGCGCAGCCTGTGTCCCCCGTTATGCGCTCTGTGTGTGTGTCTCTCGTCTCGTTTTACTCGTGGCCAAGAGACCAGTTGCCCGGGGGCATCCTGAGGCAGCAGAGCACCGTCCAGCAGAGCAGAGGATTGTGGGTCGGCGGAGAAGCCGGCAGGATGAAGCTTTAAACACCAGCAGCAGCGGCTGAATGCAGATTAAACTTCCATCCCAGCGGCGACACCTGAGCGCGTCACGCGAGCCCGATCCTGGTATAAAAACCGGGGGATGTCGCCCTCTGCAGCAGGGTCACGTCAGAGCTCCATCGTCTCGCCCCCGTTTTCCATCGACCGCCATTCACACGACGCCTGCATCCGCAGCGCAGCAGGCCAGCGGCAGGCTGGGGTTTCTGGGGAAACGCTGCCACCTGCTGATGGCCGCTGCCACCGCGCCCACAGCCCCAACGCAGCTGCACCCCTTTAACTCATCTCCAGCAGATCACTAGACACTGCAGACACCCCCACCCTGCAGCTCCACACTGTATTGGGGCGGTGGTGGCCTAGCGGTTAAGGAAGTGGCCCCGTAATCAGAAGGTTGCCGGTTCGAATTTCGATCTGCCAAGGTGCCACTGAGGTGCCACTGAGCAAAGTCACCGTCCCCACACACTGCTCCCCGGTGTCTACTGCTCACTCAGGGTGATGGTTAAATGCAGAGGACAAATTTCACTGTGTGCACCGTGTGCTGTGCTGCAGTGTATCACGTGTGACAATCACTTCACTTTCACTTCACTTCACTGTACGTGTCTCTAATAAAGCGGCCGCCTGAAGTAGAAGTGCAGCAGGTGTCTGACAGGTTTTGTGCTAATATCTACTTTTTAGAAATATTTGTGCTTCACGTCATGATCAAGACGCTTGGCTGTTTCCGGTATTTTAGAAATAAGTTTATAGAAATAAACTTTTTTTTTACTTTCCGCCTGTGTTGCATCTTCATCTTCTCTCATATTTGCTCGTCCCCACACCCTTGCAGTAACCTCAGATGTCTTGTCTTTATAATGTTAGAAGACCAGACCAATAGCCGCTGCAGGGGCTGCAGAGATATTGTGAGGATATTTGGGGTACGTAACGTGTTTTCCAGTAGCGTCACCTCGTAACATATCCAACTGTGGTGAATTAGAAGCGCAGAACTCACATTTCAGGTTTGTTCTGGGCCTGAAATAAACCTGTCGAGAACATGGCAGGACCGCCTCTCCCGATGACGGGGCGGGGCCCGGCGGGGCCCGGCGGGGCCCGGCGGGGCCCGGCGGGGCCCGGCGGTTCCTGACTCATCGCCGCTTATCGCCCGCAGCGGCCGGCGTTATTAATGGCCCCGTCTGTGGTGTAGAAGTCCTGCTTTTAAAAAAATCAATAACCAATCCACATTTTCTACACCGCTGGCCAGCAGTCGCTTCTACTGCTGCTCCTCATGGCTCCTCCTGCACCATCTAACACAGATTATACGTCCAATTCCAGCCCGGCTTCAGAACGTTAAAATGTTCTCCAGGACGTTCTGAACCCGCGTCATCATTGCGCATTTCTTCATGATGAGGTAGAGTGTAGGGCGGCAGTGGACAAGTGGGTTAGACATTTTCCTCTGATCCAGAAGACCACAAAGTCCCAGGTTCAAATTCCACTTACTACCGTTGTGTCCCTGAGCAAGACACTTAACCCTGGTGTCTCCAGGTGGGTCTCCAGGTGGACTGTCCCTGTCACTACAGATTGTAATTCTGGATGAGGGGTGTAAAGCCCTAAATGGTCTCGCCCCGCAGTACCCAGTCACTACTGGTGCCCAAAGGTGCAGAAGGTCACAGCTGGGAGCAGATCCTTCTCCTATAGAGCTCCGCAGTTGTGGAACAGCTTGCCTGTCAGTGTCCGGGATTCAGACACAGTCTCAGTGTTTAAATCCAATCTCAAAACCTATCTGTTTTCTCTGGCTTTTTGCTAAAGTCCTAGACCCTCATTTCACTTGATTTTGACGCAGTGTCAATTATAAAGTCCAGTTTATCACAGAGTCCCCCTGTTAGACACAGGCAAAGTTAAATTCACCAGTTAGGCTGTCCTAGTTAGGGTACCGGGCCACAGTAGCACCAATATAATTTAAATTTAAAGTGAAGTGATTGTCACATGTGATACACAGCAGCACAGCACACGGTGCACACAGTGAAATTTGTCCTCTACATTTAACCCATCACCCTGAGTGAGCAGTGGGCACCATGACAGGCGCCCGGGGAGCAGTGTGTGGGGACGGTGCTTTGCTCAGTGGCACCTCAGTGGTACCTTGGCGGATCGGGATTCGAACCGGCAACCTTCTGATTACGGGGCCGCTTCCTTAACCGCTAGGCCACCACTGCCCCTAAAAGTGCAGAGCTGCATTGGCCGGGAATCGAACCCAGGCCTCCCGCGTGGCAGGCGAGAATTCTACCACTGAACCACCAATGCATATATACCACTACAATATACCATTATAACCACACATTTCAGTATCGGTCGTACAGTGCAACCGTCTGCCGCTGCTTCTGTTTGTTTTTCTCCGAGACACGGAATCAAGCGTCCAGACTACAACCCCAGTGAAGAGACAAGCAAATAAATCCTGGTTCCTGACAACTACTAAATGAGGACATCCCATGAAACAAACCAGAGGGTCACCACAGCCACCACCACCGTTACAACTACAGCTTCAGGGATCTTCAAATGGACCAGTAACATCATTATGGACACGTAATCTAGACCATGACACTGAATACATCCTGGACTCATCCAACCCTACAACTGTAGGACTTATTATTATATCATATCCAACCCTGCACTGACACCATTTGCAGGCTCACTCTACCCTGGAAGGGGGTCCCTCTCTGTATCACTCCTTCCCAACGTTTCTTCCCACCTTTTTTTCTCTCTCCTTTGTGGAGTTTTTGTAGAATTAAATGTTGTATTTTGTTGTTGTAAGATGGAAGGTGCAGCTCAGATGGACTTACTGAAGTTGTGGGCCACCTTCTGGTTCAGCATGATTTCCACCTGGTGGCTCGGCGCTGGAGCGTCGCCGGCGGACCCGGGATCCTTCACTCTGAACTGCTCAAACAGGCGAGACGTGTCGATCTCCACCTTCCCAGTGACCCCCAACGTCCAGAAGGACTTGTCAACCTGATGATGGAACAGTAGCATAGACCGTGTGAGATATTTAGTGCAAATGTCCCCCGAATATAAAACATGTCTCTGACAGGAGGGCAGGTCACCTTCTCCGGGGCAACTCTGTCCCAGTGGAAGGCTTTGGTTCGCTCTGCCTGAGGCCTGCTGGTGGCCGGTTTGGGCAGGGGGGGCGGAGCTGGCACAGGGGCTAAAGGGGGCGGAGAGAAAGCAGGAACAGGGGCAGTTGGGGACGGGGAGATGATGCTGTTGGTGGGAGACGAATGAGACAGGCGGCGGGGTTTCGGGAGCGGCGGGACAGAAGGGGCGGACAGCCGGCGGGCGGAGGGCAGGAGCCTCTCTTCATCCGATGAGCCGCGGGAGGAGCGCCGCTCCCCATTCTCGCGGGGCTCGTTCGGGGCCGGGAGGCGGGACCTGTAGGCCCGGGCGGTGACCTTGCGCGCCCTCAGGATCCTGGGCTCCTCGTACAGCGTCTCCGGCGCCGAGTCCCGACACAGCTGGTGGATGGCGCCCACCCAGGCGTCCCGCTCCTTCTGCACGGCTTCAGAGGAGGACAACTCGTCCGTCATGGGAACCCGGAGTCTGGAGACAGATCAACAAGAACCTTTCTGTTTGACAGGCAGACCTGTTGTCCAGAACACTTGGAAGACAGAAGCACTCGTCTCATTTCACGAAGGTCTGCTGCCCTTGAAGATGGCAGCAAAGACCAAGCCAGTCGTGTGCAGTAACTGCAGTAGGTCAAAGTTCATATAGAACGCATCGTGCGGAAATATAATGTTTACTTGTTAACTGTTTGGCAGCGGTCCGATAAAATAAAGTGAAGTGAAGTGATTGTCACTTGTGATACACAACAGCACAGCACGTGGTGACACGGTGAAATGTGTCCTCTGTATTTAACCGTCACCCTTGTTGAGCAGTCGGCACCATGACAGGCGTCCGGGGAGCAGCGTGTGGGGACGGTGCTTTGCTCAGTGGCACCTTGGCGGGTCGGGACTCGAACCGGCAACCTTCTGGGGAAACTTCCTTGACCGCTAGGCCACCGCTGCTCTATTATGATTTAATTGATAATCTATTATGTTTTATGGTGGTAGTAGCCTAGTGGGTAACACACTCGCCTATGAACCAGAAGACCCAGGTTCAAATCCCACTTACTACCATCGTGTCCCTGAGCAGGACACTTAACCCTGAGTGTCTCCAGGGGGGGACTGTCCCTGTCACTACTGACTGTAAGTCGCTCTGGATAAGGCCGTCTGGTAAATGCTGTAAATGTAAATGTTTTTAGGCCGTTCCTGGTTCGCTGCTGCTATGGTACGAGTGAGGAGGTATTTACGCTGCGCTGGCGATGCCGCCTCACCGCGCCGCCAACACGTATCCGCGTGCGAGTCTGAAACTCACTGGTATTCCCCGTGGTGCGTGACCAGCGTGAACGCGTCGAAGGTCCCGGACTTCTCCACAGTGGTTCTGCCATCGGAGAAGTGGACCATGACCGCCAGGGAGGGGCTGGTGTGGGCGTCGCCTGGCAACTGGTTGCCGAGGGGGAGGAGGGTCAGCTGACCCCTGAGCAGCTCGGCCTCGTACCTGACAGGAGATGGAGGCAAATTACAGAATCCGTGAAGCGATGTATTAACAGTAATGATGATAAATATGAACAAATAAACGAACATGAATTATGACTTCATCGCCCAGCGGCCATGTTCTTATTTTTATAAATATCATAAATATCTGAATGCCACTCGGCTACGGACTTTTTCCACTTGAAGGAAGCCATGCCCCCATTCTGCAGGAGCAGGTGGCCGTGCCGGAGGCTCCTGGGCTCCTGGTCCAGAGTCTCGTACATCTTCTCGGGGATGTCCGGCGGGCTGTAGATGTTGCTGTAGATCACAGAGTTCAGCAGCTGCAGGATCTGGCGGAGCGAGAAGAGAAGTACAAATCAGCCAAAACCAGATTCTACTGAATTCTGATGGTAGCGTTGAGAGCGAGAAGAGACCTTCTGCTTCTCCTGCTGAGATGTGGCCTCCAGCTCGTAGTCATCGTGACCCTGGAAGGAAATCGACAACTTGGTCCCCGCGCCGTCGTGACAGTTCTTCACGCTGGCGAACTGCAGCTGGCGCTTCATAATGCCCTTCTCAATGCTGCACAACACCTTCATGCCAAAGTCAAGCTGAAAGAAGCATTTCACAGGTGACAAATGTGTCTGGAAGCCTTTACATCTGCAGTAATGAGCAGAGAGCAGTGGTTCTCCATCCTGGTCCTGGAGGAACCTCAACCTGACCTTCCTGAGGCTCAGGTGTGGCAGGATTCAAACAGTCTGGGAGGGGATATAAAAAGGAGGTTCTCCAGGACCAGGACCAGGTGGTGGTGAATAGCATATTGCTGCAGATGAAGGGGCGTGGTTTAGAGTTGATGAGTCCAATGTTCTCCACCCCCAAACACAGAAATGCTGTTTCTTCCGTGGAAATTACGGTAGGAGCAGGGCGTGGTGTTCTTTTTAAGATGGTGTTGTTCCCATGCAACTGTGGAGGCAGACGGCAGCGCCTCACCTGAAGGACACGTTTCTGCCACCTGTAGCGGTTGAACTTGTGGACGCTGAAGTTGTGCTGAGACGCGTCTTTCACCTGGAAGAGAAGGAGCAGAATGGATCAAGTGGACCAGGCAGGATTCCAGTCCGGAATGTTGACCTTGACGGGCGAGTCTCCATTAATACGTTTTCAATCACTGGTTCCATCTACACTGTGCTGCTGTTTATCAAACTGACAATCACGTCACTTTATACATGACGCAGCCGCTACAACCTGAACACTCCGGAAAAACCAGCTGGTGGACTTCCTCGTTCTCCCAGCCAGACAAGCAGCTCCCACTGCTGATGTGTGTTGGGTGCCGGGTGTCAAGTGACGGGCGTCGGCCGGCAGGTGTCGGGTGACGGGTGTCGGGTGACGGGTGATGGGCGAGGGGTGCCTGGTGATGGGTGTCGGGCGACGGGTGTTGGATGACGAGTGTCGGGTGCTGTGTTGGGTGATGGGTGAAGGGTGTCGGGTGTCGGGTGATGGGCGTCGGCTGGCAGGTGTCGGGTGATGGCCGCCGGGTGCCTGGTGACAGGTGTCGGGTGCTGTGTCGGATGTCGGGCACTGGGTGTCGGGCGACGGGTGTCAGGTGTCGGGTGTTGAGCGCCGGGTGCCGGGTTATGGGTGTCAGGTGTCGGGCACTGGGTGTCGGGTGACAGGCGCGGGGTGCCGGGTGATGGGGTACTGGGTTTCGGGTGACGGGTGTCGAGTGAAGGGTGTCGGGCAACGGGTGTCGGGTGTCGGGTGCTGTGTTGGGTGAAGGGTGTCGGATGACGGGTGTCGGATGACGGGTGTCGGGTGCTGTGTTGGGTGATGAGTGTCGGGTGACGGGCGCCGGGTGTCGGGTGACAGGTGTCGGGTGCCGTGTTGGGTGTCGGGCACTGGGCACCGGGCGCCGGGCGTCCCACCTCCTGCAGGTACAGCTCCAGCATGCCCTGCCTGTAAACGTCTTCAATGCTCAACTCGCCGTGCTTCACCTTGTTCATCAGGTAGAGCTGCATCTCGTTACTGAGCTGAAACACACGACACACATAAAATGTCACCCGTGCAACAACATTTTTACGTACGTGTGTGTGTGTGTGTGTGTTCACTGTGTGAAAGTATGAAACCTGAAAATAAGAGGAAGCGATTGTTCACTGACAACAGAAAGCCCACAGGAGATTTATGAGAGTTGCAGGTTCCTCTTTCGAACAACCTGTTCTTACTGGAACCTGAACACCGCGGTCCACCATAAATTTACTCACATTATTAGTCTCATAATCACTGCTCTCTATGCTGGAATATGGAGCAACAAGCGCCACGTGTCCTGTTCCCATCCTGCCTTTAGCTGTACATCTGAAGACTTTTTTATCTCATGGTTCGAGTGCTGCTCACCTGTGGGATGACCACAGCTCCACCGATGTCCATCTTTCCACAGTCCTGTCACTCTGAGAAATAAAGCCTCAGCTGCTTTTCACTGCTCTGCTTCTCTGCGCCGAGGTCACTGCTCACTGTGATTCATTTCACATGAACTTCCTCATCCTGCTCCGTTCCTCACAAGTAGGAGGAAAACATTCACACACCTCCAGCACCTCCCACACCGAAACTCTTATTGCCTTTCACTTCTCCTGACCCCGTCACTGTGGAATGGAGCTGCGATTTTACTCTTTTTATAGGTCGGTGGCGCCGCTTCTTCTCGCTGTCTCAACCTTTTATTACCTGGATGCGCGATGCGCTGCGTTCCAGCCGGCAGGTGTCCGAAGCTGCAGTTCCCACACTGACCAGCAGGTGTCAGAAGCTGCAGTTCCCACACTGACCAGCAGGTGTCAGAAGCTGCAGTTCCCACACTGACCAGCAGGTGTCAGAAGCTGCAGTTCCCACACTGACCAGCAGGTGTCAGAAGCTGCAGTTCCCACACTGACCAGCAGGTGTCCGAAGCTGCAGTTCCCACACTGACCAGCAGGTGTCAGAAGCTGCAGTTCCCACACTGACCAGCAGGTGTCAGAAGCTGCAGTTCCCACACTGACCAGCAGGTGTCAGAAGCTGCAGTTCCCACACTGACCAGCAGGTGTCAGAAGCTGCAGTTCCCACACTGACCAGCAGGTGTCAGAAGCTGCAGTTCCCACACTGACCTGCAAGTGTCAGAAGCTGCAGTTCCCACACTGACCAGCAAGTGTCAGAAGCTGCAGTTCCCACACTGACCAGCAAGTGTCAGAAGTTGCAGTTCCCACGCTAACCAGCAGGTGTCATAAGCTGCAGTTCCCTGACTGACTAGCAGGTGTTTGAAGCTGCAGTTCCCACGCTGACCAGCAGATGGACCCTGCAGTTCCCTGACTGACCAGCAATTGTAAAAACCTGCAGTTCCCACACTGACCAGCAGGTGTCATAAGCTGCAGTTCCCACACTAACCAGCAGGTGTCAGAACCTGCAGTTCCCACACTGACCAGCAGGTGTTTAAACATCTACACAGTTAGTAGAAAGTTCCTGATTAGAAAAACATTTATTAAATTGCACTAATATTATACATTATATTGTACTGTATTTTTATTTCCAAATAGTATCATTTTAAATATACAAAATAAAGTCATACATAAAGATTGAACACTTTAACATAAATGTTCCATTCAACATTGAGAGGGTCAAAATGTTGTTTAATAGTAGTAATTGTCCTCCAGAAGGTCCAACATATTACAATCAGGTCAAATAATAGTAGGTCACACAATATCTGTACGGTATTCTGACGCATTGGTCTGGGTTCATGTTAGTGATTATTTAACATCTTAATAATGTGAAGACAGTCTCGCGGCCTCATGATTTCACCTATTCTTGGAGAAGACTCGGTTTGCAGCGGAGGTCAGCTGTTCTCCACAAGGAACAGCTCCTGCATGACTGAAAATCCACATGAAGAACTTCTTGAGTTCCAGTGTGTCACGTCTCAGTACGAGTGAGATTTTAAATACAAGAACGTCTGTTGACTGTATTACAGAATGATTTATTTATTAGTGAAGGACTAATCAGGATGATGATGATGATGATGATATCTTCTTCACCATTTTCCAAATTTCCAATTTTCATCTGATAACATAACTCTCATGATTGAGAGAATGTCAGAAACTGAAACATTGAAAGATTCATTTAAATATAAAAATCTCACATTCATTTGGCCAAATTTCTGCGCATGTTTTTGTGTGAAATTCTGGAAGGTTCCAGGGTGTCCATGGTGGTGGATGGTTGCTGTTTACCGCACGTCCTCCGGGTTTCCCCAGGCGGGAATCAGGACCCGAGGACATGAGACCGACCCCAACCAACAGCGCCGGAGGTCCGGCCTCTGAATCCAGACAAGGTAACATGACCGATTTAACATGGCGCAGCGGACGCATCACGTCCACAACCACGTTTAATTACTCAGAAGGGACGAGAAAGCGCCTTTATTGGTTTATTATGCTTTAGATTTGATGAGAACATGATGGACATCAGATATGCCGGGGCCGCGGTGGCCTAGTGGTGGAGGAAGCAGATACGTAATCGGAAGGTCGCCACAGCTCGTATTGATGTGCCATCCTGCACTACCTGCGGGTTCTAGACTCCGTCTCATGCTACCACTGGAGTTAAATCACCGTCAGCCCGTCTCATCTTCAACCAGCCGAAACACACCCACGTCCCGCCTCTTCTCACCGGCTCCCGGTAGCTGTTTAAATCCTTGATGCTGCCTACAGGGCTGTAAATGGAAGTTCTCCCTCTTACACCAACGCACTACTAGCCAGATACACTCCTGCACGCCCTCTCAGATCTCCTTCGTTGTCCCTGGCTGGTGGAACAACTTGCCCTCCTCCATTCGACTCGCCGAGACTACTACCACCTTTAAGAAGCAGCTGAAAACCCACTTGTTCAAAATAATACAAAAAAAATACAAATATATATATATATAATTTTTTCTTCGTCTAGCACTTAACAATCTCCGAGCATGCTCTTTGCTGACAAGTTAGGCCTTATCAGGGCTCTTAGTTTGGTAAACTAAAGCTAAAAATAAAGCTTTTTATTTCAACTCAATGCTTTAAATTAAGTAAATAATTTACAGAAAGGACTCGTAAATGAAATTAGCATTAAATCATTGCTCTTTTAGTAGAGCAATAAATTACTAAGCAATCTTTATTGTGATCCAGTGATCCTCCATGTTCAGCGCTGCTAAAAATGTGATCGGAACCATGTACGTTTTTTTTAATTACCATTTTAATTAGTAATACATTTATGAATAAAACAATATCAATATAATAATAATGCCTCTGACAGGATCACATCTTTAGGACGATACAGCGACTCTCTCATGTGCAAAATAACCACCAAATTTCAGAGATGTCACATCTTATAAACATGTCTAATTAAGCCCAAAATCGTTTTATTGTACATTTGCTGCACTTGTCTGTGAAGATTCTCAGGCATCCAGGTGAATTTGTCTGAAAGTTGAATCGTTCTTACTTTAAGGTGGAGACGTTTCATTCTGCATCCACAGAACTTTGTCAATCTGAGGGAAGTTGGCTTGTGCCCACAAATTTATCCTCCAGGTTGGTTTCACCTCAATCCCGCCTTGAATAGGCTAGTTAAGTGGAACAAAGGCAGGAAACCGACCAGCTGCTACACAGGAGGATGGTCCAGCACAGAAGGAGCAACACCTCAGGGCCAGAATCAGCTGTGTACCTTCACCTCAAGGACAAAAGACACTCCTTTTTGGACGAGAACTTTAAAGTAAGAACTTCCAGACATTTGCTGCACTTTCGCAAGGTGTGTTCCTGTGT
The DNA here is from genome assembly GCF_900700375.1 of Denticeps clupeoides. Classification (NCBI taxonomy): domain Eukaryota; kingdom Metazoa; phylum Chordata; class Actinopteri; order Clupeiformes; family Denticipitidae; genus Denticeps; species Denticeps clupeoides. The sequence goes on from NC_041716.1 coordinate 364,655, forward strand.
AGCATTTCACATTCAGAATTAAAATGTTAAGCATGAAATGGAGTCGTTTCCTTAGAGCTGTTATTTCTGAAAACCTACTTTCACATTGTGATGGAATTCATCGGAACTCACTAATAAAATGACCCTCCAGCCATAAGACGATAAGACGCTGGTTCAGCGTTCTGTCAGGTGTTCCACCCAGACATCACACCACAAACATCAGAGTGCAATTAGAACACATTTATATCAACTGGGAATAAGATTAAACATTTTTACATTTTTATTTCCATGAGTCCCTTGTTAGAGAACTGCTGAGCTTAAAAAAAAAAAAAAAAAGCAACAATACGTTATTAAGACACGCGAAGCACATACATATTTAAAGTCTGTTCTTTACAGTTACACATTACACAGCTTCTTATAAGTTATAAAAATACATAAACTTGAAATAAGCGCTAAAATGTAACCAAATCTAGTTATTTTACTGAAATGGTTAAAAAAAAAAAAAAGTGCATGAGTCAAGTTGACCAACAGCTTCAAGTCTCACAAAGATTAGCAAATGTTCAGGAACCAAATAAAGAAAATGGCACCAATTAATCATACCATGATGATATGGAAGCAAAATATTGGGACACCAACAGCAGGTGGCGCTTTTTCTTCCCCGAAGAATAATTTAAGGTCCCCTATCATAAGTAACATCACGATGTGAAATTAACATTAATTCGAGTTCTCTGAAGAACGCCAACACGACATCTGGTTTGTGCCAAACGTTGTGGTTGGTGAATGGTAGGGGTGTTAGAAAATTTTACATGGTGATATTGTATTGATACAGGGACATCAAATATCGGTATTTTTGTATACAGATTTACCGTACTTACTGTACAGGGTGGGCCATTTATATGGATACACCTTAATAAAATGGGAATGGTTGGTGACATTGAACACATTTTATAAGTGGTCAAAAACTTGTAAATAACTCATGAAAGAATAAAGTTCCGTTAAAACCAAGCACACTATTGTTTTTCTTGTGAAATTACCAATAAATTTGATGAGTCACATGACCCTCTTCCTATTGAAAAAACTAAAGTTGGATCCAAGATGGCCGACTTCAAAATGGCCACTATGGCCACAACCCATCTTGAAAAGTTTGCCCCCTCACATATACTAATGTGCCACAAACAGGACGTTAATGTCACCAACCATTCCCATTTTATTAAGGTGGATCCATATAAATGGCCCACCCTGTAGATGGCGCTGTACAGCTGGGTACTTTGGCATTTCAGGCAGACTGAAATCGCAAAACATGACAGACCAATTGCGTCTCAGTTGTTTTTACAATAAGTACATTATCACAATATATGGTGATGTAATCGCATGATGACCCACGTATCAAGATATACATCGTATCGTGATAGGCCGCTCTCCTCCTCGTCCCGCCTCTCTCCTCCTCATTAGCATTTAAAGCTACAGACACCAAAACGGCACGTCCTGGGTAAATCTCAAAGTGGCCGTAATTCTGCACCGCGGCTGAATTTCGGAATGAGGCGTCAGATACAGAATTAGGGGACCAACAAGACATCAAGATACAGAAGGAAAAAATGTCAGAGGACCTTCAAAAGCAAAATTGGCGACCATTTCCCAGCCGCACCTCTTCACAGGAAGGGGTACTGGCTGAGTTTCCTCTGGTAAGGGGCATGGGCTGCGCCGGGACGGCTGTAGGGTGGGGCTGAGAGCTGCTGGTGGTGCTGGTTGTACTGGCCGGGGGCGTGGCCCATCAGGCCAAGGCTGCTGTTCTTCTGCAGCAGGCTGAGTGACGCGGAGTAGGGCCCGGCGGCGGCGGCGGCGGGGTGACCGTGGCGGCTGGAAGAGGAGGACGAGGCGGCGGCCGCTGCGGCGGCGTTGAGCTGGTCCACCGCCTGCGAGACTGACGCCAGTGCTGCGGAAGCCGGGTAGGCGTAGAGGTTGGGGGCGGAGCCGAAGAGAGAGTTTTCGTGCAGACGGTACGAGGAGGACGAGGAGACGGCCGTGGGAGGATAGGTGGGCTGCCGGCGAAGCGAACTGCTGCCACCCGCTGGCCGGTCGTGGGATGAAGACATCAGTGACTGCTGAACCTGTCACCACGACAGAATGAAAACGGATGAGGTCAGCGCAGGCAGCATGCGGTGCTGCTCGGCAGCTGCGTACCTGGCTCAGGTTGAGGGGCTGGGACCGGTCCCCCACGGCTCGCTGGTGCCACTCGTTACTGCCACCTGGAGGCCTGGCTGACTGTGAAGCTGCTGCTTTCTTAGCCTTTCCAGCAAAAGCACCGGGGAGATCTGAACGAAAAATTCAGAATAAAATATATCATATATATAAATATATCAAAAGTCATTAAAGTCCCAGACAGAGTGTCAATTATTAAGTCCATTTTATAACACAGTCCCCCTGTTAGACACAGACAGTGTTAAATTCACCCTAGTTAGGCTGTGCTAGTTAGGGTACCGGGCCACTGTAACCCCAATATACCACCATAACCACATATTTCAGTATCGGTCGTATGATGCCACCGTCTGACCTGCTTCTGTTTGTTTTTCTCCGAGACACGGAATCAAGCGTCCAGACTACTGGCAGACCCCAGTGAAGAGACCAGCAAATAAATCCTGGTTCCTGACAACTGCTTAACAAGGACATACCATGAAACAAACCAGAGGGTCACCACAGCCACCACCACCGTTACAACTACAGCTTCAGGGATCTTCAAGTGAACCAGTAGCACCATAATGGACACGTATTTTTCTCGTATTGGACAAACCATCACCAAACCATTTGCAGGCTCCCTCTACCCTGGAAGGGGGTCCCTCTCTGTTTCACTCCTTCCCAAAGTTTCTTAAGACCTTTTTTGTGTGGAGTTTTTCCTTGTGTGCAGAAGGGTCAAGTGTGGGGGGTGTCAACTGTAGGGCCTGTCAAAGCCCATTGAGACATACTGTATGTGATTTTGGGCTATATAAGAAATAAATGTAGTTGTTGATATAATGTGTGTGAATATTCAGTTTCTATTACAGATCGCAATATACATCTTTATAAACAAAGAGCCAATCAGTATGGCCACCACTGACCTAAAGTCCCACTGTCCCCAGGCTGGGTCTTCACAGAAGGCATGACAACAGCCAGGGACTTCGACTGGTGTGCCGACGCCTCGGCGAAGTCGGGCAGCTGCTTGGGACTCAGCGGGCTGCCGGTCGACGAATCGGAATCCTGAGAGTCGTGGACGGTCACGCAGCTGATGACGTTGGCTCTCTGATTAGCGCTGCAGCTGTTACAGAAAAACGCATTTTCATCTCTTTCTTATTTATGCGGACAAATTATGTATAAACTGTAAGTAAGCTGCACCTTGCAGGAGGGAACTTCCTGTCATCCTCGTCCTCAGTGTCACTGTGTATGGTGATTATGCTGACGGCAGGGCTTGGTGTGTCGGAGATGACAATTGGCTGGGACCGGTCACCTGATGATGCAGGCTGCAGGGAGGGCGTCGGCCTGGGAAGAATCACAAAAAGACACAACACTGATGGGATGGCTGGTTATGGTCTGAAAAGGTCCATTCTCCTAGGGCTGTGCGATAAAATTCATATTGCAATATAAGTTCAACCATACACGGTACATACAGCGGTATATAATTTGATTTTGAAAGGCGCAGCAGCAGGAAGTTGTATAATAGACTTTTTACAGGTACATCAGCATAACTGTATGCCAGATAAAACAATATTACATTTAGAGCATTTACCAGACCCCCTGATCCAGAGCGACTTATAATCAGTAGTTACAGGGACGTTCCCCTCCTGGAGACATTCAGGGATAAGTGTCCTGCTCAGGGACACGATGGTAGTCAGTGGGGTTTGAACCTGGGTCTTCTGGTTCATAGGCGAATGTTTTACCCTCTAGGCTACTAACCCCCTATATCTGGCCAATTCTAGTGATAGTGGAGGGTCACACCATAAAGCCAGTAAAATAGCAGGTATTTGTATGGTGCGAGTGATTATATAAAGTTTTAGGATTTTCTGTATTAAGCTGTTTATATTCAAAAAAAAAAAAAACAAACAGGCTAGGACCGCCCCTGGTCACGTCCATGCGTGGGTCAGCAGCCAATCGGTACCACTTGCCTGATCGGTACTTTGAAGACCTTTAAACTCTAGATTACTAGTCTAACATTTTGAAATAGATTATATTTAAGGCCTTATAACTCAAATTTAGGACTTTTTAAAGAACTGCGGAAACCCTGCCATGCACTCTGTCGGTTTAAATGATTCCAGGCCGGGTTACCTGGTCCAGAATATCCCAGATTGGCTGTTTTGGTCTGTCTGAATGATTCCAGGCTGAGTTACCTGGTCCGGAATCTCAGAGATTGGCTGTTTTGGTCTGTCTGAATGATTCCAGGCTGAGTTACCTGGTCCGGAATCTCACAGATTGGCTGTTTTGGTCTGTTTGAATGATTCCAGGCTGAGTTAGCTGGTCCAGAATATCACAGATTGGCTGTTTTGGTCTGTTTGAATGATTCCAGGCCCGGTTACCTGGTTCGGAAGCTCACAGATTGGCTGTTTTGGTCTGTCTGAATGATTCCAGGCTGAGTTACCTGGTCCAGAATATCCCAGATCGGCTGTTTTGGTCTGTTTGAATGATTCCAGGCTGAGTTACCTGGTCTGGAATATCACAGATTGGCTGTTTTGGTCTGTCTGAATGATTCCAGGCCCGGTTACCTGGTCTGGAATCTCACAGATTGGCTGTTTTGGTCTGTTTGAATGATTCCAGGCTGAGTTACCTGGTTCGGAATATCCCAGATTGGCTGTTTTGGTCTGTCTGAATGATTCCAGGCTGAGTTACCTGGTCTGGAATCTCACAGATTGGCTGTTTTGGTCTGTCTGAATGATTCCAGGCTGAGTTACCTGGTCCAGAATATCACAGATTGGCTGTTTTGGTCTGTTTGAATGATTCCAGGCCCGGTTACCTGGTTCGGAAGCTCACAGATTGGCTGTTTTGGTCTGTCTGAATGATTCCAGGCCCGGTTACCTGGTACGGTTGTCGGAATGTCTGGTTTTACTCCGTTTTCCTCCATTTGGTTGTACTCGTCCATGAGATGTTCCCATGTTCAGAGGTTGGGAAGATGGTAAGGACGTCTGAAGGGCTGCAGAGTCTTGCTGGCTGCTGCTGTCGCACGGGCCGCCATGGCGATTTCTGTGCACAGGCAGGAAGGCTGGATTAAGTACTGGATTTCGGGACTGAATTCTGACTGCTGCTCTTGACGACTCACCTCAGCCTGGCATTCTGCTGCCCCGCCCTGTCGGACAGCAGCGTCCCCACGGCGGGATCGTTGACCACTTGCTGCGCGTTGTGGATGGCCATTCCTGGCATCTGCTGCCAGGCAGACGGGATGAGAATCTGCTGGGTGTTTGGAGGCCATGTGTGCTGAACAAGCAAAAGGAAAAAGAGTCACGAACCCGTCATTACACCTTCACCGCCAGGTCCATCTGGAGACATTACTGCACGGGGCAACACAGGCAAACATGCAGGGACGAAACTTCAAACCCGAAAGCACCAACCGTTCTATGTAGCATTAGCTCCCGTTTCTATGGTGGCCAAGAAGTGCAAATCACATTAACAACATCTCAAGCACTTTTACCAAATCACCGAAAGACAATACGATCGGCCGGGAGTGTGTAGAGGGAGTAGAGGGAGGGGAGGGGAGGGAGGCTCAATTCTGCTCATACGCTGTTTAAAAAAAAATTATAAAAAAATCTAAAACACTGTCCATACGGAAACACAAAAGCGGGCCAGTCGGCTGGAATAACTGACATAAAACATCATACACTGACTTTAATTCACCCCGCACAACATGCACTTCCAGTCTAGCGCACCATCCTTTTCTTTAGGATTCACTGGTTGTACTTTTTTTTTTTTTTTTGGACTGACAAAAGTGTTTTCGCGTGATGTTAAAGGTCCCCTGTCATGAAAATGTGACTTCGTGAGATGATTTAACATTAATACGAGTTCCCCGAGCTGGTCCACGGTCTCGTAGTAGCTAGAAATGGCGGTCGGTGTAAAGAGGGTTTTGGTCGTTCTGCTTCACCGCTCAGACGGTCGGATCTGGAATTTGTCCCCATGTGACATCACAAGGGAAAAGGTCACCTCCTGATTCTCACGCTTTTTCCCCACCCCTCCCCTAAAACATTATCTCCACTGTTGGCTTCCAAACGTGCAAAGCATCGTAGTTGCTCGGTGATTGGATGTCAAAATGACTTTTTGAGACTCTGACTCGAGACTCTGAAGAACCAGCGGGTTCAATTCATTTTTCCTGGAAAAATACCGACACGACTTCCTGTCTGCAGTTTGGTGGACAGACACCTACATTTGAGATTATAGAACCTGCAGATAAATGGAACGTTACTCGGTTAAGACTAAAGAAGAGAGCTTCTAAATGAGAATGGGGGATAAATGGAGGATGTCTGGAATGTTTGCAAACAGCCATGCCTTGCAAGTCTGAGAAAAAAACCCTGAAAAAGAAAATGCTGCAGATAAAAACATTATTAAATCTGGATAAAATAAAGCTGGGAAGCAAAGTGGCAATGACATGAAGTCACTGGAAAAGGACGGAGCAACATTCCCGGTCGGACCTTTCTTAAGAAAAAGGGGAATTAGGGAGGGAAGCTGCTGCAGGCAGAAGCGCAGACTTATTAGCGCATGCGCCTCGCACTCCTGGAACGAGTCGGATGGAAGGAGGCGTGGTTTTACCAGCATGGCGGCACTCTGCTCCAGGTGACTCGCCCAACTGGTCCCACAGCCCAGCGACAGGGGGACCGCCGTGGACATTCGGGCCACCAGGGGTTGCAGGGAGGCTGTGGTCAAGCCCTGAGGAGGAGGTGTTTTGGGGAGAGGTGGGGATAAGGGGGAGGCGTGAGGGTTAGACTCTGGTTACCGAAGGGGAGAGAGGGAGGGGCTAGTGTCCATTCAGGGGTCTTCCAGTCCCCCGTAGGGGATTGTTCTACAGAGGAGCAGCACCCCTTTCCCAAAGGAAAAAAAAAATCTGCAAAAACACACACACACTCACCTGTGTCAGCATGCTGGGCTGAATGTGCAGAGACTGCGAGGACTGGTTCTGAGGCACCATTGGAACCGAGTTGTCCATCCTCACCGGGTACCCAGAGTGCTTACTGGACGTCTGGAGCCCTACGAGATCAGACCAGTGTGACACGCGGCCCCACCCACAGGAAATGCAGAGCAGCCGATATATACGGGCAGTGCATGCGGTCACCCTGGATGGTGGGAGGACAGACGATGAGGGTCTGCTGGAAGGGCTCGGCCTGGGGACACAGCTGAGGGGGCCGAGCCTGCAGCGGTACACTGGGCTGGGCCAGGCCCGGGATGTTGATGGTGGCCTGCTGGTACAGGCCAGGCTGGTAGTTGAGCAGAGGCACGTTGCTGCTCAGGGACAGAGACTGACCCCCCGTGGATGCCATCTGCCAGTGCAGACGGGGACAGATATCAGCGCAATTCATTATAATTGAAATAAATACATTTGTGAATATCATTCATCTTTTTAAAAGTTGGGTACCTGGTTGTGCTGGTTGAGTTGGCTACTGAAGGTCACCGTGAGGTTGGTAGCAGCACTGGGCGTGGCGTTGGTAAACAGGTTCTTTCCGTTGTCGAAGGCACTACAGCGGCGTTTACAGATCTCCATGTTCTGGAAGCAGGACTTCACGCTGCGCAGAGACGAGCAACTGTTAGCAGGGACGGGACAATACGTTGAAGATGAAACTACCGGAGACACGGTCGTACTGAGAGCTGTGAGGGAAGTGGAGCAGGTGGGTCATGGTGACAAACGGATGGTTGAGAGTCTTCATCGGGGTGATTCTCTTGTCTGCATCTAGAGTGAGCATCTTCTTCAACAGGTCGATGAACTCCCGTCTGTCCGCTTTCTCCGCCAGGACGTCCGTGCCCTCCAGGTTCGTCATGTTAACCTGGGCCAAATTTTAAAACGGTTTTGGCAACACAAACCGGAATAAATATTGGATGATGAATTAAAAATGCGTGAGTTCATAGAGACCTGCATCATGTCATCCAGACAGTTGAAGATGTACTTGCGCGCTTCCTTGGACTTGATCCCCATTTCCGCCTCGTGCTCCGCTGGCGTCTGCAGTTGGAAAAAGTCCCGTTTTTTCCCCCTCTACACACTGTAAAACTGTCCGAACGTGCCCCACACACACACACACACACACACACACACACCTTGAGTCTCCAGAGGGGAAAGCTGGAGTCGGGCCCGCGGTGGAAGAAGCGGCTGGTCTTGGTTCCGGCACTCAGTAGGTACTCGGCTGGGAGACCCTGGGTCTGGGAGATGTAACGGATCTGAAGCGGCGAAGGAAACGTCCAGTTAACTCCCAATCACCCCGAGTCAAGCAATTTAACAGGAAAAAAAAAAAAAAAAGAATTTGCTTAAAAACCTGCACCGGGACTCATGCCACGCCCGCCGGGGTCCTGACCTGATCGTATTCCGAGGCTCCGGGGTACAGCGGCCAGCCCAGGAACAGCTCGGCGATGACGCAGCCCAGGGACCACATGTCTATGGCCTCGCAGAAGGGCAGGCCGAGGATGATCTCAGGGGCACTGCAAGCACAAAGCACCACACTGTAGACCGAGAATGTCCAGCAGCGACAGGGACAGTCAAGGGTGCCCTAACCCTGACCCTAAAAGGATATAATTCCGGAATCTTTCCGTTATACACTACGTTGGGTTAGGCCAGAAAAGGGATATATATAATGGTGGGGGCCATGGGCGGGAAATGTGGGACATGTGGGACGCCCATAATAAGATGAAATATGATCACGTGACACGGACTGTCCCACTCGGCCCTCTGCCGACCCCGCCAAGTCACCTGCTGGTTCTCTAACGCGCTACCTTCACAAGTGGACTGCAACAACCTTCATCTGCCATCCTTTTCTCATGTATTTCATGGTAGTCCAGTGGTGACCAGAAGAGGACAGGGGTCCCTTTTTCTGAGTGTACGTTCCTCTCAAGGTTCTCTTCCTGTTAGAGGGACTTCTTTTCCTCGCCACTGGGCTTTGAGCTACGGTCATTTTAAAAAGTGCCGTATAAATAAAGATTAACGTACGACTATATACCATCACCAAAATACTGGCACATTGGACGTGATCTTTTCATGATGCTGGCCACGTGTGATCAAATCACTCGATAAATGAAACTACACGACTGGAGAAGACTGATTGATAAATTCTGCTGGTTGAGGACAGCCGCCGGCTTCCATTACCGCGGTTTATTTTAGTAAAAGTTTACAAAAAAAAGTTTACATTCATCATTTTGCCCAGCCCTAGTTTGAACCTGTGACCTTGTGGTCTTCTGGCTGGGATGATCTGGTACTGTTGGTGGCAGCTGGTGCTCACCGGTAGTACCGGGACTGCAGGTAGGTGGAGCACACGGCCTTGGAGACGTGGCTGGCGGAGCCGAAATCGATGACCTTGACGCGGTAGGGCTGGCGCAGCGGGTCCACCAGCATGATGTTCTCGGGCTTGAGGTCGGCGTGGATCAGGCCCAGGCTCTTCAGCTTCATGAGGGCGGTGGCCACCTGCTGCAGCACCGGCCGGATGCACTTGAGCATCAGCGGGCTGAACTTGCTGTGCTTGAGGAAGTCGTACAGGTTCTGCTCCAGCATCTCGAACACCAGGCACGTGTGGTTCTTGTGCTGGAAGCACTCGTACGAGCGCACGAAGTTGAACTCGTCCGCGTTCTCCGAGCTCAGCCGGCTCAAGATGCTCACCTGAGAGGCAGGAAGGACGGAAGAAGAAACGCTTCAGCACAGCACGCGGTGCACACGGTGAAACGTGTCCTCTGTATTTAACCATCACCCTTGGTGACAGTGGGCACCATGACAGGCGCCCGTGGAGCAGCGTGTGGGGACGGGACCTTCATCAAGGGGACCTCAGTGGATTCGAACCCACAACCTTCCGATTGCGGGGCCGCTTCCTCACAAGCTAGGCCACCACCGCCCCAAATGAGCGAGTAGTGGTGGCTGGGGACACATTTCACCGCGTCACCATGTGTTGAGCTGCAGGGTTTTACAATCATCTGCACAAACCTCTATCTGTCCTTGGCGAGCGTAGGAAGGGTGGTTCTTCAGGATTTTGATCGCTACGATCTCATTGGTTCCCCGTTTCCAGCACTTGGCCACTTGACCAAACGTCCCCCGGCCCAGGAACTCCAGGACCTCGTAGCTGTTGGAGACGGAGCAGAGGATCTCGTGCTGCACCAGCTGGTAGTCGCCCTCGCCGTGCGAGGTGCTGCTCTTGGTGGTGGAGGTGGAGTTGGTGATGGACTGGGCGGTGCCTGCACCTGCAGCCCCGCCTGCTCGGGCGGGGAGCACGGGGGCGGAGAGTTCCTCCAAGATCTGCACGCTGTCACTGCTGTCCACCCCCTCGCTCTTCCGCTTCAGGCTGCCTGGCTTGTGGCGGCCCGGCTCCCCCTGCTGGCTGGAGGACGCCACGGCTGAGGAGGAGGAGGAGGAGGAGGAAGAGGAGGGTCCTCCAGGGACGCTGCCCGTGCTGTCCGCCGCTCGGACCACCGTCTGGAAGGTGTTGGGGTCGAGGGTGGAGGTCGAGGGGGAGGAGCTCTGGAGGCAGCAGCTGGTGCCCACGTCCCACACTCGGGGCTCCACCTTCAGACGCTTTGAGCGGTGAAAGCCGCTGGAGGACACCGAGGGCGAGGAGAAGGCCTGGAGCGGCGCGGCCATGCTCGCCTGAGGGGAAACGGCACACGTAGGACACGTGACGTGACGTGACGCGTCGCGTCGCGTCCTGAGGCAAATCACCGATGGCGCGTCGGCGTCATGTTATTCTGCGCGGTTACCTGCTCTGCGTCCATCTCTCCGCACCGAGCCCCGGGCATCGACAGGCGCCGCCCACATGCCAGACCGGGGTCAAAGGTCGCGCTTCCCGTAATGCGCCGAGAAAACGCGCACCACCGACTACAGGTTACACTACGAAGGCGTCTCGAGGTGTTTCAACGCAAGCACGCTCGACACGGCTGCCCTTTCACACGAATATTTCCACTCGGTGGCGTGATCTTCATTAGACGTCCAGGTCCTCGGCAGCGTTCTTCATCACCACGAGTCCGGCAAAATCAATATGGACCATCTATTCTGGACATTACGGTATTTACGATGAGCTGGCGGTGTAGGTACAGCCAGAGGTTGTCCCGCTTCCAAATCCACACGATCATTACAACACAAGAACTTTACACCTTCAGAAGTGTCCTCTATGACGAGAATCATATGAATGCTAAATCAGGGTGGCCCCTCTATTCTGGACATTACGGTACTTACCATCAGCTGGCGGTGTAGGCGCATCCAAATCCACACGATCATTACAACACAAGAACTTTACACCTTCAGAAGTGTCCTCTATGACAAGAATCATATGAATGTTTATTTTCAAACCCACTGAGGAATATTGCACAAACGGTACAAACTGGAAACTCCAATGCTGATGTATATGTCGACTTATCACCCATAAGAGCAGAATACAGCATCTGCGAGAGATTGCACATACACAGCAACACCAGTTTTTAGTGTTCGACTCGCCTAGAAGAACCGAGGCCCGGTTAGCCGCGAAGCAGATCAAGTTATTCAACAGAAAGAGCCTTCAAGTAGTGTTTACGTAAGCGGAACTGGGCAGAATGTTAGTCCGTGTCTTATTTCCATGAAAATATGGAAGTCAAACATTACAGTTTTTTTTTTTTTCTTTTCTTTTTTTAAAACAAAAATCACAGTTACAAAGAATGCAACATATATTAGAGAAAAGTTCAGGAATGCTACCTGTTTATTCTTTTTTTACAGTCGACCCTCACTTCTGAGCAGAAAAGGGGGGAAAGGCGAGAAAGAACTACGGACGAGGTCGGCGTCTCTGGACAGAAACATGAGGGGCGGGCGAATAACTAGAGTTTTGCGCATTTTTGCTCCACAAACTTTAACTTGGCCTTTTGAATCCGGACCGTGGCCCCGCCTCGATTTGTCTCCGTCGGCCAATAAGACGCGGCCTGAGCGGAAGGGCTGGGGACATTTGGGAGGACGCGGCCGCCGTCTTCACCCCCCTTACCCATCTTGGTCGCGAGCGGGACCGTCTCCGTCCTCGACCGGGTTCTTCACTCCTGCGCGATGCTCCGCAGCACGTACTTGACCGTGTAGGCGAACGCGGCGAAGCCCACGATGACGAACAAGTTTGCCAAGGCTCCGCCCAGGAGTCCGTGGTTGCGGTTGACCTGCTGCAGGTCTGGGGGGTGGGCGGCTAGCGGGGGGGCGTGGCCGTTGAGGGGCGGGTGGCCGTTCTGGCCCTGGTGGGCGTCGCCGCTGGGCACCACGTCAGGTAGGGGCAGCGCCTGGGCGCGGGAGCTCAGCTCTTCCTGCAGCCGCTGCTTCTGCTTGATCTCCTGCGGACACGTTTTACAGGAAGCGGCCGGTTACCACGGCGACACGACGTTCTAATGTCCCGCGCATGCCGGTCGACACTTACATCAACAACGTCTGGAAACAGCTCGCAGAAAACTTTATCTTTAACGTTGAAGGCCAGGCTTTGGGAAGCCAGCTGTCTTTTCTAAAGAAACCAAACAAGCAACAGGTTAGAACCGCAGCACAGCACACAGTGACACGGTGAAACGTGTCCTCTGCATTTAACAATCACCCTTGGTGACAGCGGGCACCATGACAGGCGCCCAGGGAGCAGTGTGTGGGGACGGGACCTTCATCAAGTGGCACCTTGGCAGGTCGGGATTCGAACCGGCAACCTTCCGATTACGAGTCCGTTTCCCCACCCGCCGGGCCACCGCCGCCCCTTGATGGTAATAGTAATGGCCGGAACCGCGCTCACCGTGAAGTCGGACGTTTCTATGCTGCCGAGAGTTGGGCCTTTTTCCACCATGAAGCTCAGGAGCCCCGTCAGGATGGTGGACACGGACCACGCTGGGTTCCAGGTGTCCGGGTGAAAGTCTGTGATGGAAAGACACAACCTGCGGGGGGACAACGCCACAATCAGTCGGTCTCTTTAATCAGGACAAATGTTGGAACATTAACGTTAACCCCCCCAGCCTGTCTATGGTCCTACGGTGGCTAGAAATGGCGGTCGGTGTAAAGAGCGTTTCGGTCGTTCTGCTTCACCGTCCAGAGAGCGGCAGGTCAGACGGTCGTATCTGGAATTTGTCCCCTTATGACGTCATAAGTCACCTCCCGTTTCTCATGCTTTTTCCACCCAGAGAATTTCCCGCCCCTAAAACATGATCGCCACCGACCGTCATTTTACATTTACAGCATTTACCAGGCGACTTACAGCGAGTAGTTACAGGGACAGTCCCCCCCTGGAGACACTCAGGGTTAAGTGTCCTGCACAGGGACACGATGGTAGTAAGTGAGTCTTCTAGTTCATAGTCGAGTGTGTTACCCGCTAGGCTACTACCACCAGACGCGTGAAGCATTGCAGTCGGTTTTTGGATGTAAAAATTAGCACAAATTGATTTTTTTGTTCCGTCACGCGAGACTCTGAAGATCCAGCAGGTTCATTTTATTTTTATTCTGGAAAAACGCCAGACGTCTTCCTGTCTGCACCAAACATTGTGGTTGGTGGATGGTGTTGATGACGCTCAACTTCTAAAAGCCGCTCTCCTCCTCAAATCTGGCTGTGGGACTGGACCACTCGGCACCTACCTCGTGTTGCACTTAAACCTCCCGTTGGGCGTGATCATGTAAATGCTGGGGGGCTTGAAGGGAAACTCTCGCGGGAAAATCAGTTTGCCGTGATAGTAGCCACCTGACCGGTAAAAAAAACAAAAAAAAAAAACACATATATATTTATACACATTTATAAAACCTCCAGTGACAAGCATAATAACTACAGTAGTAACTACAGTAAAGGCTGAATTACCTTCATATGGAGTTTTTTCTGGACCCCGTACAAGATAATGCCTTAAAGTGGGAGCAGAGAAATGAAGAAGAGTTAAGAGTTTATTAACCGGCGGTCGGGTAGTTGGTTAAAACGCGGCGCCGGCCCGGTGTGCCGTGTCTCTCTACCATTCCAGGATGTTGGAGGGCAGCGGCTCGGCGCAGATGTACGGGACCGGGTCCTTCTTGATGCGGAGGTAGTCCTGCTTCAGCCGCTGCGTCGCTGTGGTCGGTGCCCTCTTGTTGGTGGTGTTGCTCATCTGTAAAGCGGGTTTAGGGGCAGAAACGTCACCTGGGGTGTAAAATTACCCTCCAGCCCGCCCCGAACCGCGGTCGCGTCCTGACAGCTCCAGCTGACCTGATCATTCTTCTCCCCCCCCCACAAACAGGGACATTACGAGCCCTGGAACCGAGTAGAGTCGCAGCTTCATATTTGAAAAATATGAAATTGCAGAACGACACCCGGACAGCAGCAGCACTACTGGCCAAGTTAGCCGCATGCTAGTAGAAGGAGGGAGAAGAACGTGGAAGTGAGCCGCCGCGCCCCGGCGCCTACCTCTTTAGAGCGGAGTCTCCGGCGGAGCCACTCGGCGAAACACACTCGCTGCTGGCGGCAGGTGCGACCGGAGGGCGAACTTGCGAAGGAAGGAAAATTAAAAAAAGCGCCAGTTGGTGCGAAACTGCTATCTGTCCCCCATTCCAATATGGCCGCCGCACACTTTAATCAGGAAGTGACGTCAGCGGCGTTCGTTTCCCTTCACTATATCGATACCGATACTTCATACAGTTGATAATATTTTAATCAATCAAATATGATGAAATGGTCGCTTGGCGCTATAACAATAAACAAATTATTACAGAAATGATATCATTGTACAAATAATTGTAAAATATCTCATGGGTTCACCTTCTGTAGAGGGTAAAAGGTCACGCTGGTCTCTACTCAGGTAGGTTCAGAGAAGACATGTCTACGTTCAGTGTATATTCACCATTTTCTGTGTTAGGTGGTGGTTTCCAACACGTAACACACCCACATATATACCACATAGTCCCAGGTTCGAACCCCAGAGCAGGACACTGAACCCTGAGTGTCTCCAGGGGGGGACTGTCCCTGTCACTACTGACTGTAAGATGCTCTGGACAAGGATGTCTGGTAAATGCTGTAAATGTACAACTACTGAAGAGTAAAGTGAAGTGACTGTGAAACACTGCAGCACAGCACATGGTGACACAGTGAAACGTGTCCTCTGCTTTTAACCATCACCCTTGGTCACAGGTGCCCGGGGAGCAGTGTGTGGGGACGGTACCTTCATCAAGGGGACCTACATTTACATTTACAGCATTTATCAGACACCCTTATCCAGAGAGACTTACAATCAGTAGTTACAGGGACAGTAACTTAAGGTTAAGTGTCTTGCTCAGGGACACAGTGGTAGTAAGTGGGATTTGAACCCAGGTCTTCTGGTTCACAGGAGAGTGTCTTACCCACTAGGCTACTACCACCTCAGTGGCACCTTGGCAGATCAGGATTCAAACTTCTGATTACGGGGCCGCTGTCTTAACCGCTAGGCCACCACAGACCCCTGGTGTACTCACATTAGCAGACGACCACTAATTAGCAGAACAAACGTCATTCTTCTTCACTTCATATCATCACATGGTCATAGTGTACAACACATGCCACCTAAACTATTCAAATATTCAGAATCGCAGCAGATGTGTGTAGAATTCAGGGAATTCACCAAGGGAGAGGACAAGTTCCATTTTTCCATTCCAAAAAGGCACCTTTCACCACTTTATTACACTTTGCAGATATATTAGCATTTGTCTCCACAATAAACAATGATCTTCCATTAGCTGCGCTACACAGGCTCACTTGACAATACATGGTGAGAAGACTGGGTGGTTGTAGCCTAGTGGGTAACACACTCGCCTATGAACCAGAAGACCCGGGTTTGAATCCCACTTACTACCATTGTGTCCCTGAGCAATAACACTTAACGCTCTGGATAAGGGCGTCTGGTAAATGCTGTAAATGTAAATGTACTATACCAGTATAGCCAGCCCAATTTCTGAAAGTAGATACACTGGCATGCACGTTAATCTATGAGGTTATTAACCTAGCATTGTCACGGATAAGAAAATAAAGATCCCAACATGCTCCAGAATATTCTTTCAAAGCATTTTAAATTTGAACAGTGAAGTCCTTCCAAGCATTGGTATCAACGGAAAAAAAAACAACCAGACTGAACTGGGAGGACAAGACCAGCCCGTCCCCCGTAAAGCTTTAATGTACATAAAACCAACAGTTCACACCGCACCACAACGGTAAATATCTTCACGTGCCGCTTCTCTTCACACTCAGCATCAACTCTCTAATGCGTAACACTTGTGAGGAAGATGTTCATCTCAGGCACAAGCGCTGAAGAGCCGTTGTTCTTCCAGCATCTGCAGCCTTTACCATTCTGGTCATATTCTGAAAATAAAAGAACATTAAAGTGGCATAAGAGCATCATGAGAGTCATAAAATCATGTTTGCTTTGCTTGTCAATGTTATTTATCGCTACCAAATAAAAAAAAAACCTTGTAAATCAACCATTTTCTATCACAAAAGGCTTCTAATTCTGCAACAAGCCTCAGCTCAATACACTACTAAAGCCCTGGAAGGTCTGGAACTCAAGTTCCTTTACTTCTCTACAAAATAAAAATATAACAGACAAATCGTGAACTGGTTCTTTGTAATACGAGACATTTTGGCTGGAACTTTCCACTGTGAATACCTGAAGGAGTGTCGGAAATGCACACTCCTGCGCTTCAGCTTCTCGGGATTGTGGGACGCCATGTGAGAGAATTCCCTGAAGATGTCCAGGTAAGTAGTGTCTCCTAAAACACAAAGGGAGCTTGATTTCCACAAGTAATTCAACCAACTGTGTCCAGTTCCATGCTGAGCAGCCGGCCTCTTGATATGACGATCACAAGAGATGCCATTAAAAGAAAATCAGTCAATTTTACCACCTGCAGTTGATCTTCACTGGTGTACATTTACATTTTACTTTCTTGGACCTTCTCTGAGCTCTGAGTGTTGGTCAGGCCACTAAAAACCAAACTCAATCAATCATGTCAGACGTTAATAGGCCTTGTCTACATGAGAGACACTGAAGATCCTTCAGCAAAACTGAAGTCATGTATGTGAGTATATTTTTAAGTATAAATTTGCACGTAAGAAAACAAATAAATAAATATTTTTCTAACTACAATATGTTAAAATGCATTGTCAAATTCGCATTTTATCACAATATTTATAGCATTCGTCACTGTCCTGTAAATACCAGTGGACCAGGACTGAATGTCCAGCATTTATCAGCCTTTTTAAAATGCAGTTCCTCAAGGAAGTGAAAAATCATCTTTAAAAATGTGCTCTCTTTAAACCACGCTCATGACCTGTTCCATCACCGCTGCCATCAGGGCACGAAATGCCACTTCATCCCCACCTCCAGTTCAATTCTGTTTCTATTCCATGTGCAATAAGGTTTCGTGCAGATTGACAATCTGCCTATTTCATCTCTTACATTTTAATTTTATACCCTTTTTGTATGATATTAGTATATATGCTAGCTTTCTCTTTTATTTATACTTTCTTAATTCTGTATTTCTCCTTTTTTATATAGATACGTCTCTGGCACAGGTACTGCACCTAAATTGGTTTGTTCTTCACTTCAGCCAGACTGAATCGTTGTAATGAAGGAATAAAGGCCAGCTGTGGGCACATCACTTTATGTTCCTGCTGATGGATTTAACAAAGAAGATCTGTCTTCTCCTCCCAGTGCGCCCAGGCGGATGGATGTTAATTATGTTAGCGGCTGAGAGGAAGCAGAAACAGAAAAGAAGCAGACAGCAGACAGACCAGGTTAGATGTTTAATCATGTTCTTCATTTATTCTCATCGTTTCCAGTAGTTTTTCGTGTTGGTTTAAAGAGGACAACAGGAAAAGGGAAGCAAACGAAATCAGGTTAAAAAGGAGCGCAGAGGTGCAGGTTACACACAGATCGTGAGAAAATTACAACATTACAGACCATCGCAAGAAAGAAGAAGTAAAAGAAACGGAGGAAGCGAAAGGGGCGGAGCTTATTTACAGCTTTTCACTGCTCCAGTAAACCCAGCAACCCTTCTCACAGTTTATTCCTGTTTTTTTGGTCTGCCATGGATCATCACTCATCCTCATCATCATCCCCTCTGTGTTACGAACGCTGATGTAAGCAGGATCTGTGAACTCGTGGCTTGCTGGTGAACAGGTCACATGACATCACTGTTTACACGAGCTGGTGTGGGAATGTGGGAAGTCATTTGGTCCAGTTTTCAGCACGAATAATCTATTTTGCACGTAAAAAAAAACGTACTGCAGCCGGTGCTTTTACCAGGCGCCGCCGCCCCCCCCCTCTACAGACCTCAACATTTGGCATCAGGCGGAGAGGATAGTCCACAGTTCTACAACACGGCAAAAATGTACATACACGGACTGGAGCAATCAGACAGAAACCCATGCACTATTCACACAATATGTATAAACTAATAACAGCTACTACTGCCATAATTCATCCCGGTAGCATCGAGTAAACACGTAGGACGCCTGGATTGTGTTTTATGGAAAATTGGTAGAGTAATTGTACTCGGTTGTGAGTTGTGTGGTTCAAATATGCATAGTTTTTTAAAAATACTATTTTCCACAGTATTGGTAAAATCACAATAGAAACTTGCAGAGAATTTGTATTTAAATTATCATTGCACTATTGCTCTGGGTAGTCTTTCATAAATTCAAATAAAATGGATCCTCATAAGTAAGAAAAAAAGAACGTAAGGATTGCTAGGAAAAGTGCATCATGGCGTAATTTTTTTCTAATAAAAAGTTCGTCTAGACCTCAATATTTACGTGTTTCTTTTTTTTTTTACGATATATATATGTTACATCACAGTTATACCCCACCTCCCTTCCATGAATTCATGCGCTTTCTGTTGTAAAGGGCCCTGGTAACGTTCTCACAATGTTCAAAAATGCAGGAAACAGGCGCTTCATGCCACTAGAACAACGAGCTGTAATACAGTTAATAACCTAACGCACGAACTGGACAGAGGAAGGAAGACGACTAAAGAACGAGCTTAAGAAAGGCGCCAGAACCCGGCCTGGCGGGTTGTGCGGTATTAGAACCCCGCATGTCTGTCCCTTTCATAGTGTAGTGGTTACTGTAAAAAAAAAAAAACGCCCATCCCATGCGTGCCAATGAAACGATTTTGAAAGCGTTATTAAACTGTCAGCAGGTGGCGCTGCAGAGCTGCCGCCCAGCGAGTAGGTCCGGCGTTTTGGTCCATGCTGCTTTGACCCTGTCACCCGTTTTTAGCTCAGTGCATTTTAATCTCTGAAGTCAGGAAGTAGCCGCCGCCCGGTACGGGAGCGGGACAACCAGCAGCTCTGAAGCCTGTTGGGAATTTTGGACGTTCCCGTCGAAAATTCCCAACAGGCCGGAGCGTTCAGCACTCGGCTATGTTCAGGCAGATGAACTCCTGTATGCATCGCTTGTACTGCTGCTCTGTGGGGCTGCTGCTGGGGTATTGACCTGGCTGCCCGAACGGCCCCTCCGACTCGCGCATCTCCTCGTTCATCCGCGCCAAGCGCAGCCTGAGGGCGGGAGAGAGAGAGAGAGAGAGAGAGAGAGAGAGGCGTGGCGGTTAAACAGCTTGAACCCTCCCTCGGAACCACTGCTCGCGCTGAGAAACGGGAGACCCCTACAGTGTGACGATGTCGGCGTTGGCCGACTGCACCGCGATGCTCAGGGGGTCTTGACCGTCTTCGTCGCCGTGGTTTTGTGTCGCCCCTCGTTTGAGGAATAAACACACCTGCCTGTAGAATCCAAAATAAAATGCAAATGAAAGGTGGAATATTATTAATGGTGCTGCGTACGGCCGCAGGTGAACCAGCTGACCCCGTGTGGCCCAGGTAGGTGGCGTGGTGGAGCGGTCCCCGCCCTTTGGCGTCGGTCTGGTTGACGTCGGCGGCGTTCTGCAGCAGGAATTCGCAGGCGATCAGCGAGCCCTGTGATCGGACAAACGGGGTGTTGAGTGCCGCGGCCGTTCTACCCGCCGGCCCCGAGGGCCCCGCGGCGCCCCACGTACCCCAATCACAGCCTGGATGAGGGGACCTTTGCCCTCGTCCCCGTCGTTGGCGGCGTTGACGTCGGCGCCGTGCGCCAGAGCCTCGGCCATGACGGGCAGGTTCCGGGCGCGAGATGCCTTGTACAGCAGCGCGCCGGGATCCAGGTCCCGCGCGTCCTCGGGGTCCGACACCTCCGGCTCCATCTCCGCCTCTCCGCTGGAGTCTTCAGACGCCTCACGCTCTACGCGGGACACAGCGGAGGGGACGGGGACGTTCAGGAACCGT
This sequence comes from Denticeps clupeoides, assembly GCF_900700375.1. Taxonomy (NCBI): domain Eukaryota; kingdom Metazoa; phylum Chordata; class Actinopteri; order Clupeiformes; family Denticipitidae; genus Denticeps; species Denticeps clupeoides. The sequence continues at coordinate 385,024 of NC_041716.1, forward strand.
CGGGAACCGGTCAGGAGAAGTTTTTTTTCCTTCACCCACCTTCCTCTGTGACGCTGTCGACCACCGCGCCGAACACCAGGATGTCGGTGCTGCCGTCGGTGCTGCCGCCGAGTCCACTGTCACTGCTCAGACCTGCCGGACCGGCAAACGCCAAGCCGGGGACACGTTAGACGGACGCCTCGCCCTCACCACGAATTACCGAAATCACGCCACTGACAGCGCCATCTAGAGGTCGACCTCAGAAACGTCAACAACTACAAATCCAAATACAAATGGTTTTTTTTTTTTTCTGTGAAGTGATTGTCACATGTGATACACAGCAGCACAGCACATGGTGCACACAGTGAAATTTGTCCTCTGCATTTAACCATCACCCTGAGTGAGCAGTGGGCAGCCATGACAGGCACCCGGGGAGCAGTGTGTGGGGACGGTGCTTTGCTCAGTGGCACCTCAGCGGCCCCTTGGCGGATCGGGATTCGAATCGGCAACCTTCTGATTACGGGGTCGCTTCCTTAACCGCTAGGGCCACCACTGCCCTTACATTCACATCTACATTTACAGCATTTACCAGACGCCCTTATCCAGAGCGACTTACAGTCAGTAGTTACAGGGACAGTCCCCCCCTGGAGACACTCAGGGTTAAGTGTCCTGCTCAGGGACACGATGGTAGTAAGTGGGATTTGAACCTGGATTCGTGGGCGAGTGTGGTACCCACTAGGCTACTACCACCAACCAAGCTGAAAATGCACTTACATTCACGGACCGACTACACAACTGCTTGATCTTTTTTTCAAGCTGAAGAACGGCAATTAATATCCATAATCACCAAGATTTCCTGCCATGGTTACTTACTGCGAGGTCCGGAGCCCGTGTCAAAGTAGGAGAACAGAGAGTCCAGTTCATCAGGACAGAAGAGCGACTCCCGACGGAACTTCCTCTCCAGAGCGGCGGCAGCTGGAGGTGCAGAATCACACCTTCAATCATCTACATACTCTGGTGCTGAAGTGAAACTCCAGCTGGACCCTGGCGGGTACCTGAGGACAGGGTGGCCGGCGAGGCGCTGCCAGGCTCCTGCCTGTACTTGGGACGGGTTTTGGGGACGGTGGTGGCGCTGTGGTGCCGCCTGCACTTCTTGGTGCTCCAGCGACGCTCCGACTTGCGTTCGCTGTTGACCAGAACCTCCCCGGTCATCATCTTCTTCAGGAACTTCTTCTCCACGTACTTGGCCTTGATCCAGGTCTCCTTCTCCTGCCTGAGAAGGATTACAACGTCACATTTAGAGCCACCAATGATGACCTGACAGAGTTCAGAAGTGACAGGGAGACACTCGGGGACACGATGGTAGTAAGTGGGGTTTGAACCTGAGACTCTGTGCTCTTCTAGGCTGCTACCAGGATTCCTCGCTTACCTAGAGCTGTTAGGTCCAGGTTTCCTCAGACCCAGCTCCTCGCATCTTCCTTCATAAATATGGTTGATGATGCTGTTGCCCAGTTCACACATCAGCTGAGAACACAGACAGAGACGAGTTACAAACGTCCTCTTAGAACCTGCAGCAGCGACCTCCACAAAAACTAAATTCAACTCACCTTCAGCAACTCCGGTTCCCAAGTGTCGAGGGTCAAGGAGCGAACTTTGGAACAGTGCACCCCCAAACTCCTGAAAAAGTGAAGTAAAGTGAAGTGATTGTCACTTGTGATACACAGCAGCACAGCACACGGTGCACACAGTGAAATGTGTCCTCTGTATTTAACCATCACCCTGAGTGAGCAGTGGGCAGCCGTGACAGGCGCCCGGGGAGCAGTGTGTGGGGACGGTGCTTTGCTCAGTGGCACCTCGGTGGCACCTTGGTGGATCGAGATTCCAACCGGCAACCTTCTGACTATGGGGCCGCTTCCTAAACCGCTAGGCCACCACTGACCCCATGATGCGAGGAAAAAGTTACCCGGCGAAAACCTCCACCTGAAGATGGTAGCGGGATCTGTTGTGGGGAACCGCCGGGCTGCCCGCGCTGTTGTGCAAATGAACATTCCGCCCGCAGCGCCACCACGTATCCAGGCAACCTGGCTCACAAAGGCGCCGTTCCACCGATTCGAGTAGAAAAGCTCGGTTGGAGCCCAGCGTGAGAAGATCGGCGCTCTGAATATTCCTCCGGGGACGGATGAATATGCGGCGCCGTTGGTGGGGGCGTGTCACAACGTGCCTTCTGCCCCGCCCCCTTCACTGAGCACAATTTCGCCAAATTGGGATTCATTAGCAACTTAAGTGCAGCAAACGAGCTCGGGCCAGTGGTGCAGCAGGCGGAGTCTGCAGACAGCGGCGTGCTCCACCAGGGGCGTCTATTTCTGCCATTCGTGGTGTCCACACAGGCGTTTTTCTGCACCAGCATTCATGATTGTCAAATAGACGACGCCTTCAGCAATTTCTTGGCACCAATTTCTGCCAAAATCCCTCCGGTCACTGAACGGCACTGAACATTAAACAGAGTCAATCAAACGCAGCTACAAAGCGCAGAAAAAACGTTCATTTAGACGAGGCCGAACTCAGACCACGCCGCCACGTCACAACTTTTCAACTAGACAATCACCAAGCAAGTAATCAATTATGTTCTGGAATCATCCACGTCTTCCCAAGTTCTCCACACCGCCCCTCTGCAACGTTCCCTCCACTGGCTCCCAGTAGCTGCACGCATCAGGTTCTAAATACTGATGCTGGCCTACAAACTTCCCCTGGAGGTCAGAACAGTTCAGCCACTGAGCACCTTCACACGGCAGCTCAACACCTTCCTCTTTAGAGAAGATTTAGATGAACTTGTAACCTTCTTCTTGTCTGACTTCTGTATAGAAACTAGAACAGAGTGAATAAAAAGATTGTATTCATAGTTGGGGGTCCTAGTGACCCAGAACTGACCACTTCATCCATGGTGACATGGAAGCAGGTTGTAAGTCGCTCTGGATAAATGCCGTAAATGTAAATGTAAATGTAAACTGAGATTCATTTCAACACCCGTATTCTCCACCACATGAAGCCACGCAGCTCCGAGGCGCCCCCTACCTGTGGATGCCGGAACACTCGATGCAGAGCAGGATGCCCAGGTTGATGCTGGCCCAGCGCGGGTCGGCCTGTCCGCAGTCACAGCACCGCTCGTTCCCCGGCAGGGACTGGATCCGCTGCAAGATGCTCTCCCCCCGGGCCACGCGCTCCCGCGACTCGCTGGCCGAGTCGATGCTGCTGGTGGACGGAGAGGCGGTCCTGTCCAGGCGCTGGGGGCGGCACAACCAACAGAATCCGGACACATCTAAGGGACGGAAGACTTCGGGGGACATTTTTTTGGAGGCTTGATGGCTTTGAGCTTTTACCTCGATGTAGTAGGTGTCCGGACTCTCGCGGTACGCCGAAGCGATGCTGGCCTGGACAGCCAGGATCCAGGCCTGGCGGAGCTTCTCCGACTCGGCCTGCAACATGCAGCTCCTGCCGACACAGACGCACGGTAATTCCAAGATATTTCAAATCTGCTGTAACTAGAGAGCAAGATAAAAAAAAAAAAAATTCTCACTTGGTGGGCGAGACGACTTCAAAGCAGAACCTCCTCTCAATGTCCTCACAGGGCTTGACGGAGCAGAGCCGGAGGTCCTCCACCACCACCGTCAGGGAGTCCTGGGGGTCACAGGAACAGCAGCTATTGATGGAAGTCTATCTGGACCTCCATCGATATGCAAACGCGGTGATTAAACGCGGCGTCTCTTTATCCGACCGCCGCGCGTCACCTTTTCACCCGCTATCATCTTCTGCAGCACTTTGACCCGCAGATGAACAGGCAAACATCTGCACCACTTTAAGATCTCAGGGGGCTTTCTGGCTAATGCACGGCTGCCGTAGCACGTTTGCCAACTTGGAAACGCAGCACTTGATCCGGATCATAAGCTGAGGAGGAAATGGACTTGCCTTGAGCTTCTTCTGATAGACCAGCTGGCTGTTCTGTATGGAGAACCACCGCCTGGAAGATGAATAAAAGATGGAGGTTAGATATGGACGAGCTGAAGCAACACGCGTCTGGCCACTTCTGTCAAGGAGTTAAGAGCCTTGAGTGAAGAGAGGGACACGGCCGGTCCATTAAACTGACAGGGGTTAATGCTGCAATGGGGTCACATTGATTCCATAAAAAGGGTCATAAATTGCAATGTTCTCAGCTATCTGCGTGTTCAGAAGAAGCTGAGCTGGTTGGAGGGACGGACCTGTTCCACGTCTTGAAGGCGTTGCTGGCTCTCTTGAAGAGGTAGCCCTCCATCACCACTCCGTTGGGAGCATCGACGTTAAATTCGGCTTTGGAGTCGTCGTACGAGAAGTCCTGTCAAAAGCAGGATATGCTCGACTCAAAACAAGTAAAACATCACATCAATGAGGGAGCATCGTCAGAGCGAAGGCGGTACGCCGTTCTATTAATAATAATTATAATACGTTTTATTTATAGGTGCCTTTCTGAGTAAAAACATCACACAGTTCTAATGTTCCATTTTTACACCATCAAGCTCCGAGACGCTACCTGAACAATCTGGTTGGCACCATCACCAAAGCGCTTTTCCAATATCTTCTACATTTTTATAAACGTTGATATTGTTAAATTAATAAACTGTAAAACTCTAAAAGGTCCTCTCACCCATGACCATCCAAACACACAAGTTCACAACACAAACCAGGCAGTATGGCCCACTTTCTAATACAGAGATAGATAGATTCATCCCACCCGGTCCTGTCTGAGTCCCACCAAGGCTCCATGCGGTCCAGAAAAACGTCCACCGCTCCGTCTTTCACCCCACCCATGTCCCCTGGACCTCATTGATCCAGGCGGCTCCTTATCTCCACTACAGGCCCATCTGGTCCAGCCTCGTCTCTAACTAATTAACACTTGCAGTCCGCATTACAGAATGTTCTTCAGCGTTCTATATGAACAACCTATCAGAGACGACGATGCAGAATCTGACATGAACTATGGGAAACGTACACAAATGGAAAAAAATTCAGGGAAAAAATTCTCGTCCTGAACTGTAACCCACAGAGTTCAGCATGAACTATTCAGTATTACACACACACACACACACACTGTTCTAAACATGAACTAATCAGCTGTAAACTTCCCCTCGTACACACACCAGTTCAGATAAGTTATTGTTCCGTCAGCTCGCTGTTGAGCCACCAGCGCAGGCTGCAGCCTGCAGATGATCTTCATTCCCAGCTTCCTGATTAAATTCTCCAGCATCTCGTCTCCTCGGCAGCGCGTGTACGCTCGCGCCCTGCTCCGCCCGCAGAGACGCGTGTGAACGTGTGCACGTGTGCACTCCAGGCTCTCGGAGCCGCTTACGGCGAAAAAAGCCAATTAAACCAGCAAGACACACGTTTGCGGCTCCGCCTTCCAAACCAACAAATTCCCAGCTCCGCCCCTAAAAATTACCTCCAAATTCACAACCCCCAACCCTGCTGCAAAACGCCACCCCACATACATTTCAAGCACCAGGTTCACCTTCCTCAGCCTCGAATGATGGCATATAGATGCCTACACACCAACCTGCAAGGAGCAGCAACACACGGCGCTGCACGGTGACGCGGGCGCCATGATATTGTCAGCTCCAAATGCACAAGCCATTCATTTTTTCCAAGAGTTACACTACAGTCTGAAATAAAATATTAAAATCTGAGATTCATCATGCATTCATCAAATACACTCTTAATAAAGGTATATTATTTCTGCAACTAATAATAATCTGGGATATGAGTGATGAGAAACCTCTCTAGTTGGTCATAATGAACAGTCTTATACATAACAGTTGCAAGGCTACACAAATAAATGCAGCATTACATTGGTATTTTAAGGCTCCCAAACCACCCACCCACAGTACCATAAACAAACCAAATCTGCCCAAACCACACCCACTTCATCTCAAACCACACCCACAGTACAATAAACAAACTAAATCTGCCCAAACCACACCCACTTCATCTCAAACCACACCCACTCTACCCCACATGCAATTTCTCATTTCTAAATTCCTAAACATTTATATGATCTCTTTATACCTTTGCATTCACATTCACATCATCTATAGTCTAAATTTTTGTGTAAAAAGGATACAGACCAGAGGAACAAGTCCGACATTTAAAAGTTGACTTTATACTGAGGAGGATGTAATTTCCCATCAGCCCCTGTTGTCTGTGCAGTGCTCATTTGGTTTGATTTGACTTCACAGAGTTACGTTTTCATGTGTCTTAGTAGCGATATGAGTAAATATCGACCCGCACATCCCGGCACATTACATTTCACATACTATCTGGCAAAGGAATATATTTCGTAATGGAATCTTCACTCACCTGCAGGAGGGTCTGGCCAGAGAATGTGGTCACAGCATCGTCCACAGCGTCCAGAGGTAGGAGGGAAAAAGACAAAAATCAACATAATGACATTCTAATATAACATTTCTGATCTTCAGTACAAAAGACAACCAAGTTGACAGATGGTCCCTGAAATCTGGGCCTCACAATGAAACGGTGACACTGCGAGACTCCGCCTTTCACCCTTTCGTTCTTTATTAACCAATCAGGTCGCTGGTCTCCCGTCCGGCGCGCTGTCTGCCGGGGAAATATCTTGTCGGATGTATTTATTAAAAATGAGACTGCAGGAAAGTGCATTTAAACAATTTAAAGATGCACTTTTATTCTGTTTATTAAGCCTAATCATCCCAGATCCCATTTTTTCTTTATTATTTAAGATGAAAAAGGCTGGGAGGGGAAGAAGAACCGAACGCGGTAATGAACGGCAGACAGCGGCAGGATTAGATTATTCCAACAGGCTCGTTAATCCGGAGGTGACCACGGGCGTGTCCTGACTGAGACCCCGAGCCAGACGGGGGTGTGTGTGTGTGTGTTGCTCTCACCCTCTGCTGAATGGTGGCGTGCTTGTGCTCCATGTCCCTCTTCTCCATCGCCGAGTCGATCACCAACTGGTCGAGCTGAAAGTGAAACGGCAGAGAATTTACCCGCCGACACTTCCTGTCCAGCTTCCTGCGGCGTCCGAACTGAATGGGACGCGTCACCTGCCTAACTCCCAGTGTGACAGAATGACAGCGAGGGGTCATCTTGGCCGGGGGACAGAACTGCTGCTGGATGAATGGGCTTTCATCCTCCCGGCCGAAATGAGGACGAACACACTCACGCTGTCCATACTGTCATTAAAAAACATCAGGCCCTGTTCACTCGGCCTCTAATGGTCCATTAGATGGAGATGCGAACGAGGCCTTTTAGGTAATGTTCAGGAAGGTTCCTCAAAAAAATATATAATGCGACATATACAGCAGCCAGCGCGTGGGGATTTGAACCCGCAGCCTTTGTTGATGACGCGGCGAAGGGGACCCACCTCAGCAGCCAGCTTCTTCATGTACGGGTCGATCTCATCCAGGAGGCTGTAGCCCTGCTGGAACAGGGAATACTGTGCGTGCATGAAGGACAGCATCTGCACACAGAGACACCAGGAAACCGAGATTACGCCAACGCCGACGTTTGTGTAGATTTGTCTGAAAGTGTGACTTATCTCACCGCATCCAGGATTTCAAACTTCTTCTTAGCCTGAAGGACGTTGATCTGAATGTGAAAAGAGACGGCATGATGTGGCGTGTACAGGCGATTGTTTCATTGCTAGAAATGCCCACGGCAGCACTCAAAGCCATTTTATCTCATATTATTCAGTCACGAAAGACCTGACTTTGCACTGAAATTACCATTTAGCACTCGCCAGACACAGTGTCAGACGCTCAACATGGACGGTGATGTTGCCATGGAAACACCACGCCCACTCGGGGCCGCAGCCAATTTTTTGTTTTGTGCGGGTGGTGACGTGCTTGCTGTGAACGTCCCGCTGAGGCTGGTGTCGCAGCTGCAGCGCTGACCAGGAAAATGTTAATATCCTGTCTTCACGCACTGACCTCACAGTCTGGCTTTATAATGCACTTTCATGCAAAAAAAAAAGTCTCCAAGTCTGACAGGTCTATTTCTGCTCATCATCATGGCTTTAAAGTTACGTCTATTTTAAAATCTTCCTTAAATTTAAAAACAGGCCCCATTTGTCCACCTGTAATGTGCTGAGTATATAAAGGTAAGCATCTGACAGATCAATCCCAAGTGAATTGTGGGTTAAGGACCTAGGTTAGGCACGAGTAAAATAAGGCAGAGACAAGTCTATGATAAAAAGTAGAGGACCATGATCTGATTCCTGTGGAACACCAAGAATAAGAGGCCCCTTTGTCCCCCAAAGAAAATTAACATCCACACTACAGTACATATGTGATGCAGCAGGAAGTTTGTATTTACCTGAAGGACGTAGTCCAGGGCCAGGTGCCTGTAGCACTTTCGGGTGATGTTCAGCGTGCTGGTAGCTTCCTCCACCTCGTGGAGTTTGTTGCGCGGTGCCTGGGCGTTCTTCACCTGTGCGATCTCCAGGTCCTCACGGACCCGGTCAAAGTGCTTCTTGGTGTCCTTAAACTTGCGGACGTCACTAAAGAGCAAAGGAAAAATTACATGAAAGAGTTCTGACATCAGATCCTCATGCCACGGTCACGTTCTTGCTTTAAAGTTTTTAAGTATGGAGGACCAGATGAGAAAATGCAACGCAGTGTGTCTGTAATAAGACTTCCGACTTCTGCAGGCCAACACAGGGGAATCATGGGAAGCTGGAGCACAACTTTTATCAGACCCCATCAGTCTCCAACAATCCAGGAACATCTAAACCCCCCGATCTCATTCTTTTCATACCGATTCTTCCAGCGTTACAGAACACCACCTGGGACTCCATCCAACTCTTCCCTTCATTTGACAGCAGGGTCATTTATTAATAATGGCCCATTCCCAAATGTTCCCATTTTTACTGAAAAGTACTGATGGGATGTCTTTTCTGCTTTCAAACTGTTTATACGACTGCACTGAAAATTTAATGAATGCCTCCATGGACTCGTCCTTTTCAGGGACAGAAGAATCTTTGTGAGTGTCTCAGCAGAACATCGAGTCCCATGATTCAGTCATTTCCTGAACAGGGACTTCCATGGTCAGGTTCACACGACAGGGTCAAGACGAGATATTCTGATACTCACTCCTTCACAAAGTTGTGCAACTGCTGCTTAATGGACCTCTGGGCCTGGTCAAACAGGATCTGCCAAAACAAATACAGTCGATCAGGGTCAAATCACAGAGTCAGACACATAAAATCCACATAAAAACCTCCCAAACCTGGTGCTAGTAGCATAGCGGGTACCACACTCGATACGAACCAGAAGACCCAGGTTCAAACCCCACTTACTACCATCGTGTCCCTGAGCAGGACACTTAACCCTGAGTGTCTCCAGGGGGGGACTGTCCCTGTAACTACTGACTGTAAGTCGCTCTGGATAAGGGCGTCTGGTAAATACCGTAAATATAAGTGACATACTGAATAAAACGCATAGAGAGAAGAAACTGGAACTTGATTTCTGGACCAGTTGGCAGGACGTAATCTGCTAATCCACCCTTCTGACGACAGAGGGCGGTAGCGCTCCATAGATCAGTATTCACACACACACACACACACACACACACACACACACGAGTGCCTCATTGAAATTCGTCCCCACTCTCGCCTCACGCTGGCGGTCGGCGGCGCGCTGCAGATGCTACAAAATGGGTCACTGGGCCAGAGAGGGATGGAGGGAGATGAAAGGAGAAGAACTGAAGACACCCAGACAGACACAGTGGACCAGGACCAGGCGGGTTCTGTTGCCAGGCAGCGCACATTTGTGAAGCACCTTCCCCAACTGCCCAGGCGGCCACCAGAAAACGCCGCGACGTGAGGACATACGAGCCTCCCGAGACCATCAAAACCCACCGCGTCCCTCTCCTGATTCTGGAGAGGTTGAGGCTCAGGTTCCTCACCCATGTTGGGCAGTGGAGGTGTAGCACTAGCAGCTCAAGAGGATCTGGCAGGTTGTGGTGGGAAAACAAGAGCAGCCAGCGCGCCCACACACACACACAGCACTCTCTGGCAGGATGCAGTTTAATAAAACCACATGAAAAGATCTAAACGCAGCGTCCAAAACACAGCAGCTGAATTAAAACCAAACCACAGACAACGAGAAGAAGGACCTGCCAAACAACACAACCGTGTGTGTGTGGGAGGACAACAGGTCCTCATTCTCAGAACTCTGCGTTCCTGCTGAGGTCCAGAACACCCCTGCTCATCCTCTGAATCCACCATCCACCGTTTGCTGTGGAGGACACCGTGGAACTTCCATCTCCTCTGCTGCGCAAATGCAGGAAGCGGACTTCTCCAGCCCTGCGTGTGGCGTGGATCGAACGTCACTTCATTCCTGTCGGTCTGTGTGGAGCGAGTGTGTCATGAGTGATCGCTTACGGGAAAATGGAGCCCCTGACACACACACACACACACACACACAAACACACACACCCTAGACTAAACCGGGGATTTAAAAAGTCTTTTGTTATGTAAAGCTGGTCAACTCCTTCACCACAACTCCTCCTCCTCCCCATCCTCCTCGGGTCCTTCACTCAGTCACTTCAGGCTTAATTTGAACTGTGTGTGTGTGTGTGTGTGTGTGCTCTAAATGTTTTTCTAGAACGTGATGAATTATTAAGAATCATCATCACAGATGGGTGAAATTCTGAATTTATTACTGTTGATAAGACAGAGGGTCTATGTGAGATTGTGGGGACTTCCATTTCAGTCTTTAGACCAGTCAGTCAGTTCCATGCCCTACACACACGCACGCACACACGCACACACACACACACACACACACACAGCGAGGCTTTTAGCCGCAAATCGCTCTTCTCCCGTCCGTCCACCTCTGTGGCGCGGCGGCGAGCGCTATTTATACCCGCGCCACGCCCACACACGCGATTCCCGTTTCACTTTTTTATGCTCGTCCCTCACCCCACTGTACATGTGAGGAGCAGAACACCAATCCAGAAACACATCTACAGCTGGAATTACTGCCACGTTAAATAGATTCCACAATTACAGATCATATACTTTTGAATGTATATGTATATGTGTGTGTGTGTATATATGTATGTATGTATGTATGTATGTATACTGTACAGACAGTAACATGCTGTATTTCAGCATCCAGCTGGTATCACATCAGATAACGTCCGTTAAAAAGTGAATTTATGGTTGCACATGACAAATCAACTCTCTTGGAACATCAAAGCAGCCAATCGACATCCTGATTAAATCTTTCATCTAAATCCAGAAAGTGCTGTGGGGGATTATGGGTAAGGAACGGCGTACATTAATGATGAGGCCGCCGCTGAGGAACAAGTGACAGGCTGAATGAATAAAAAGGAAGCCGGGCTGGACCACCAACATTTCCAAAATCCTCCACACCATGGAGACTTCCTCCTTCAGTCCCTGTGATATATACATCTGTGTGTGTGTGTGTGTGTGTGTGTGCCGTCCCTAAAGTCCCTCTGAACGAGTTCATGTATGAAGACGCATCTTTTTAATTTGTGACGACCACAAGAAACTGGATCTGGCAACCCGGACAGGAAGTGACACTGAATCATTTATGCTCAGGTCCTGCTGGCCCTGCTGCTCTTGTACAGAAGATGTCAGGAATGTGGAGCCGTGATGATCTGATTGGCCTGCGCCACAGTGTGTGTGTGTGTGTGTGTGTGTGTGTGTGTGTGTGCAGGTCCTCACCATGTGGTAGTTGATCAGCTCCTGGAGACTCTCGCCACATTTTTCGAGACACTCCTGTCAAAAAAAAAAAAAAAAAAAAAACCTTCAGCATGAGGGCACTGAAAAGCACCGAGGGATCATGGGAAATCTTTAACACTGTGCAGAATCTGACACATGCAGCCCAGTCCTCCACCACCAGAACGGAATAAAGTGAGTACTGGGTAAATGGCGGGGTGACGCGGCGGGCCGCCCTCGGCAGATCTGGCGCTGACGCCGCGTCCTCCCGACCTTCCCTGACTAATCGAGCTGGACGCGTGACTCGAACGACCCTGCCATCACTGGGCTTTCAGGCCATAAATACGAATTTCTCCATCCACCCTCATCTCCAGTACCCTTATTATTCTCCCAGGCGCTTTATCATAATGTTAATACGGATCTGACACGATGTTTTTCCTGGAGGTATTATTCTTCTGATTTGCCTTTTTCATTTATCTTACGGCCATATATTTGAGAAAAGGGCAATAAAACCGGTAATTCGCTGCTTTTCGCTGTCTTTTGTTGCGCCGTCTCTCACCGAGATCATCTGGTCCTTCTTGCACTGCTGGGACAGGTCCCGGATGCCGTTGATGAAGAGCTTGTTGGCACTGACGTACGCCTTGCCCGTCTCGATCATCCCGCTGCATAGCTTCACCAGCTGGACACACAGACACAAAATATGAGCGCGGGCGTACCCATAATGCACCGCGGCTACAACCCGCAACGTTTAAATTCCACAGCGGTCACACATTCTCCCGCCTTGGGAGGAGAGGAGCCACATCTGGAAAAGCAGGGCCAGATGTGACCTGTGGGTCATGTGACCATGGGACATATGAGAACAGGTGTGGTTTCTCGCGTTAAGGCGCTAATTACACTCGGCCCGACACGTTCCCACGCATGCCTGGAAAGAGGTGGTTTTATGCACCGGCGCGCCGCGGTTCGCACGCTTTTCTCCAGGAATGGCACCCGGGGTGACGTGCAGAGGAGCGCCGGCGCCTCAGCTGGGCTCCATGTGTTCGTCTGAGGCTGCGGCGTGGGCACCACTATGCGCCATGCTGACTCAGCAGAAAAGTTTGCATTGAGAAAATGTTCTACTACAGTATCCTACACTATACACTACACTATACTACACTACACACTACACTATACTCTACACTATACTACACTATACTATACACTACACTATACTACACTATACACTACACTATACTATCCTACACTATACACTACACTATACTCTACACTATACTACACTATACTATACACTACACTATACTATCGTACACTATACACTACACTATACATTATCCTACACTATACTATCGTACACTATACACTACACTATCCTACACTATACACTACACTATACTACACTACACACTACACTATACTATACACTACACTATACACTACACTATACTATCCTACACTATACACTACACTATACTACACTATACACTACACTATACTATCGTACACTATACACTATACACTATACTACACTATACTATCATATACTATACACTATACACTACACTATCCTACACTATACACTACACTATACTACACTATACTATCCTACACTATACACTACACTACACTTCACTATACAACACTATCCTACACTACACACTACACTATACTACACTATACTATACACTACACTATACTACACCATACTATCGTACACTATACACTACACTATACTATACACTATACTACACCATACTATCCTACACTATACTATACATTACACGTCACTATACAACACTATACACTACACTATGCTATACACTATATTATACACTACACTTCACTATACTACACCATACTATCCTACACTATACACTTCACTATACACTATACTATCCTACATTACACAGTACACTATGCTATACACTATACTACACTATACTATCCTACACTATACACTATACTAAACACTTCACTATACTACACTATACTGTCCTACACTATACACTACGCTATACACTATCCTACACTATACACTACGCTATGCTATAGACTATACTATACACTACACTTCACTATACTACACTATACTGTCCTACACTATACACTACGCTATGCTATAGACTGTACTATACACTACACTTCACTATACTACACTATACTGTCCTACACTATACACTACGCTATACACTATCCTACACTATACACTACGCTATGTTATGTTATACACTACACTATACACTAGGGCAGTAACAGAAAAGCTGGTTTGTTGACATCAGAGGCACAAGTCAACACCTCCGAGAGACGATATGTCGCTGGTTTTCCCCGTTCGTGCTTTTTTCTGGTAAATGACTCACTCCAGGCGGTCAGGCATCGTACTAAACACCTAAAGCCGCAGTGGCAAGCGCAGCTGAACCCCGCCTTGCGCGGAACTGAACCTGTCGCGCGCCACCCTCCATTGAGCCGGGCCAGCAGGGATCTGGCCAGCGTGGATTATTGGGCCCCACCGCACCGAAGTGGACTTAATAAAGGTAAACTACAACCAGAAACGCTGGTGTATTTTATAGTATTGTAACATGTTTCAGGAAGCATGACTGTCTTCTGGGGGGCTGGTCTCCTGGGATGGAAGGGGTGGTGAACTGGAAGTGTTTGGAGGTTTTTCCCTGATTTGGATTTTCCCGGTTTCTGTGTGTGTGCGTCACAGCGGATGCTGCCGCAGATCCGCACACCTGACTGCAGTGGGCGGCCATGACAGGCGCCCGGGAACAGTGTGTGGGGACGGGACCTTCATCAAGGGGACCTCAGTGGCACAGCACCACAATGCCCTACAATCCAACCTGCCTCCTGATAGTCTCCAAGAGGAGGCCCTGCAGGATTACTGGCATCTTCACTGGGGGACGTTTAGTATGTCGGGCTTGCTGGAGGTCACCCTACATATGTTCTTCTGCTCCATCACGTGCTTTTGGACCCGGTAATCCGATAAATCGCCCTGAGCCGATAAGCCTGAACATATAGATTTTTTTTCTTCTCCTTCTGCACGCTGTGGGCAAACAGGCGTTAATGCTGCACGCCGTGCCGCCTTCTGATCTCCAGGCTTTGATTTGTGAGACGCTCGTGGATTATCCGAGAAGAAGCCAACGGCCTTCTGGTTTCCAGGGTTGTTGGGTAAACAGCGACAGAGAATCAGGGCATCAGGGTGACCTGTGCTCTATCAGATCTTTGTGTTTTTTTCTCTTCCTCTCTGTAACAGATCTAATAATCAGGACCCATAATCCCATCAGGAGATGAGAAGCACGCACCCAAACTACAGAAATATCATTTACTGTCAGTGTAAAAACAGGACATTTTACTCAGTTGACCCTCAGCAGAGATCTCAAGAAAGCAGGAGACCTTCACATCCAAGATATTTTAAAGAGGAGGCCCTCTTTAATGCAGTCCCATAATGCAACACATGTGTATGTGGTAGTAGCCTAGTGGGTAACACACTCACCTATGAACCAGAAGACCTGGGTTCAAACCCCACTTAGTACCATCGTGTCCCTGAGCAGGACACTTAACCCTGAGTGTCTCCAGGGGGGGACTGTCCCTGTAACTACTGATTGTAAGTCACTCTGGATAAGGGCGTCTGGTAAATGCCGTAAATGTAAATGTAAAAATGTAAATGTTGATTATGAATAATTTAATATAAGTTAATGTAAGACTGTTATTGTTTAATTAAACTGGTTTATTACTGTGGATGATCAATATATCTAATTTACCAGATACTGGGACATCAGGAGGTGTTATGATTCCAGCTGGTAATGACGGCGGTAATGATTAACCGAGGTAGGGTACTTAGTCCTAATTAGCGTCTCTGGGGACGCTGTACACACACTGGGCTGACTGGCGAAAGTGGGCGGGGCCAAAGCAAGAAGAGGGAAATCTCAGCAGACAGGCTTCACTCAAGGTCGAGGGGGGGACAGATGGAGGAGGTGACGTCACCGGCATTACCGCCCAGCATCTGGCTACCCTGTTACCGTGGTTACGGAGTTCTGAGAACAATTCGCAGCCCTTCAGCATTTCATGCAAACACACACACACACACACACACACAGTCTCATTCAATAAATTCTGATGCAAATATTCACAAGGATTATTAAAAAAGGGGTCAGAGGTCAGGTGGTTTTTTCATGTGTAAGTAGCACATCTGGACCTGAAGCTGGCCTCAGCAGGAGAAGAGAGGGCGTGAGGTGGCGTCTACAGGGCAGTGCCAGGCGCCACCCGGAATGTGATGGACCGATTTCTACTAAACGGCGGCAGAGCACATCAGGCCTGGTCATTACCGCGTGGCAGTGACAGGAATCCCTCACCTTGTCCAGCTTCGCCTCGATCTCCACCACGTCCGTCTCCACCTCATCGATGTTCGCCCTGGAAAACAGCCAATTCGGAGAGTGAGTGGTGGGACCCATAAACCCCCGACTGCGGTGGAACCGTGACACCATCCCGGTTCGACAACGCAACCCCGGACGTCGCCACGCCCTTCTCCCGCGCCTGCTTTTAAAAAGCTGGGTTTTCAGGGACGTAATCCCCGCCGTCTCCATCTGCAGATTAATGCCCACCGGGCCCCGGATTTAAGGGCCTTAGATCCGGCATCTCGGACGCGGCGCCCTGACACGTGCGCCTCATCTGGAGCCGAAGCGAGGTCATGTGTCGCTAGCGCCGGGCCGAGCACGTGTTGTGCTGGGCCCCGCCCCCCTCCGGCAGCGGCACAGAGACGCTAAGAGACACGGTCCTACCCCGCACACCGGCCGCAGCGCCCATCTCTTTAAATCCCATCAGCTGAGTGCGCGTCACGTTGCAGCCGCCGTTCAATATATAATAATGTCATTCGTTCCGCAGGGCCGCAGCCGCACATGGAGCGCTCTTCAAATGTCACATGTTCCGACGTGACTAAAAGATCAGGGGACTCCTGCAGGACACATTAAACACTGGCACGTCCATCCAGTCTGTATCTGGGTTCAAACTGACACGTCTCATGGAACAAACATGAAATTATGATTTTTACATAAACCACAAACCAACCATGTTGGGTGGTAGTCGCCCACCCCCACTTACTACCATCGTGTCCCTGAGCAGGACACTTAACCCTGAGTGTCTCCAGGGGGGGACTGTCCCTGTAACTACTGACTGTAAGTCGCCCTGGATAAGGGCGTCAGGTAAATGCCGTAAATGTAAATGTACGTGACCTTTCTCAGGCAACTTGACGTTCTACTGCGGACACACGGCCAAGCAGGAGGAGAAGATCTGACCCAGATTCGGCTCATCAGAATGGAATAAACGTCAGTTCATTCGACCTTTAAAGACGCCGCCTTCGCCGCCTGTTCCCACGGAATGCCACATTTCAGCGGGCGCCGGGGACCGGCTCCAGTTTCGTTTGCCGTATTGGGAGGCCCGTCGTCCAGATGTGTTTCCGCGGCGATGGACATACCCGCTCTTGCCCCGGGGCCCCACGACCCCCAACACCGCCACCCTCAGTTGGCTGCACACGGCGCAGCTGTGACGAACGAGCCCGTCACCATGGCAACCACAGCGCGCTCTCCACTGTCTGGTCCACCCACACACGCAGTCGCAGTTTTATCCACGACAGATCGTTCGGTTTTTTACGAACACGTCTGAATATCGCATGAACAGGCAGGTGGCGGCGAGAGGTTTTTATCTCATTTCCCAACATCTAGAATTTACCTGCCGGATCAGAGTCTCTGATATTAAAGACGATTCCGTCCAGCTGAGAACAGACACCCCGACCAGGAGGCGGAGTCTGGGCGTGGCTGGTGAGCAGGTGCTCTGCTGGGGAGATGGACCCCCGAACTGACCCCTGGGAAGACGGAAAATGGGTTTGCCAGCTGGCTTGGCACCAGCTCCTTCTCGCTCTGGGGGGGGGGGTGCCTTCCCACAATGCAATTCACTGCCCAAGAGCCAAGAAGCAGAACATGAGCGCTGGAGCACGTTCAAGCGATGAGCTCACTGGGGCGGGGAATCCACGAGACAGCACCGCCGCGGCCGCTTGAGGGGCTGAATGTGGAGTGAAGGGCGGAGCAGGTCACTTGACCCCCACAATGGACACGCCCAACGTGCCCAACTCTTCATGTGTGTTCAAGAAAGAGAGAAGCAAACCTACCACATACAATCAATCATTAGCAGAAAAATATGGCTCAAAAAGCAATCCACAGCACTCAAATGTGACACCAGCGAACCTCGGATCAATTATCTCTCAGTCAACCGATATTGGTGACACCAAAAGAGCTCACAATGGCCTTCAACTCTAGTGAGTTTGGAGGACAATTCATGCCCTTCAGGAGAAGGTGCGTTTTAGTCCTCTCCAGCTCCAAAGCCCCGCGCCGGCGGAGGAGGAGCCGGTAGGAGGAGCTGCTGGGGGCGTCGCCTCGGGCGTCGCCGCGGGCGTCCGCACACACACATCTGGAGGAGGAGCCTCGCGGACCTGACACATCTGCCGCGCTCCCGTTCACGCTCCACTGTTTCACGCCGCACGCCCCAGATCCGTCTCGTTCATCGCTCGCAACCACAAAGACCCCCGGAAAGTCTGCGTTGCCACGGAAACGGTGGCTGTACTGAGCACAGCCCAGTCGGACCGATTTGGGAGAAATGCAGCAGCTCTGACTGGTCCTTCGTGGAAATGTCGACTTTACATCGCTTTATATTGATTTCTATTCTTTATAGAAGAGAACCTGGTAGAGACCATCTTTAGAGACAACAAAGATTATTAAAAAAGGTCATAGCCTCTCAAACCATCAAAATATTACCTATAAAATAACAGAACCTTCTGGAAAATATTTACAATATCTGTTTGGGGCTGAAGGGTTGAAGGTTGGCAATATTAGTCAATGCCCATAGATTGTATATTGGTATCCCCATATTAGCTTAATTAAGGTGTTATTAATAAAGTTATCTATGTGGGCAGCAGTGTTATAATTTCATATTACACGACGCCTCCCTTTCAGAGCAGATCTATATGGTCCAATCATCATGACCACTTCATTTACATTTACAGCATTTACCAGACGCCCGTATCCAGAGCGACTTACAATCAGTAGTTACAGGGACAGTCCCCCCCTGGAGACACTCAGGGTTAAGTGTCTTGCTCAGGGACACGATGGTAGTAAGTGGGGTTTGAACCTGGGTCTTCTGGTTCATAGGCGAGTGTGTTACCCGCTAGGTAATATAACCCTGGTTATATCTGTAGTAGTGTGATGGTCGCCTGATGGTTGAACTGAATTCTGAGACAGGAAGCCAACAACAGCATCCCAAGGTGCGACTCTATGTACGTCCTGATTGGTCAGCCGATTAGGGGCGTGGCTTGGCTCAGGCTCAACTTTTTAGCCCTGTTTTTCACACGGCCCCGAGTCGACAGCAGGAGGAGGTCAGCAAATCTCATCACCCGGCCAGTCGTCCGAACTGCTGTCTGTGCGTGCATGTGTGTGTGTGTGTGTGTGTCTGTGCGTGTTGCGTTGCTCCGACACGATTCCCAGGAGGCCGTTCTCCCGGGATGCGGCGTTGGCCGTGTTTGCATGCAAACGCCAGCTGAGCTCACTTCAGCCTGACAGCCTTTCCAAACACAGACCCCCTCACCACCTCTCCAGCAGTGGTGGCTCCAGCGGTCCAGGCGATTGGTCGGTTTTCCGTCCGGATTCGCCTCCTCCACCACATGACCCTGATAAATCAAATCGAGCCGGAATAGAAGGAGAACTGGACGGCAAAAACCGTTAAACACATTCCAACATTCCGGCCCGGGTCTGTCTGGCACGGACAGATTACGGCAGCTGGGAATGTCTGCGCCCCGCCGCTTCCTTTCGAGTGGGCGGGGCCCGCGAGCCGCTACGCCTAAAAAGGGGAAAACACGGAGCGCATCTTCCCGGCGATAAGGAGACGCGAATCCGAGCACGAGCGGAGCATCCGGATCCAAACACGTGCGTCGCATCTGCCGTTTCCCCGACAGTCAGACTAAACCGACTCAGAACGCCACACCCGGAAAACACCAGGCCTGACGGCGTGGGCCTGGCGATGGACAGCGTCCCATCATCAATCCGTCTGTCTGTAGGGTACCTGCAGGTTTAAAAGAGCTTAATTTCAGACCTTTAAGACCCTTTTGATGAGCACTTTTATCAAATTCAGGAGTTTTTCTCGGCAAATGCTAAATTTCTGCTATTTTTTAAGCCTTCGTCAACGTTAACAGACTCATACTAGCAGCCCTGCAGCAGGCCGCTAGGCGTGACTGCGTAAATGCTGATAAATGCTGTAAATGTGACCGCGGTGTTTCCGGATTCTTATTTGTGAGTCATTTCCATGCGCTGTTGAGGCCGGAATTGTGGAATGACCAGTGGAATACTGACAGATTGAAGGCTTGATGAAGGCCGATTTTGAAAAAATAATATCAGATCGGCAGTTCCGCTAATTCCGACTTTAGGAATTCCCAAATTATTCAGAGGTTACCAGTAAAAATATATATTGGAGGTGGGGCATTTTTAAGACCTTTAAACTCTGGATATAAGGTTTACTCGTCCTTAATGATATTTAAGGCCTTAATTTTTTTCCTTTTTAAGGATTCATGGATACCATCTGACCGTCTACCGGTCTGCCGGTCTGTCTGTCTTGGTACGACCGTGAGAGTTACTGCCCTGTTCCATCTCCTGTATTTACACGTTCAGGTCGACCGACAGGATCTGGACGGTGTCAGGAACTTCCTTCCTGACGTCTCCGGTCTTCACTGAAAAAAAAGCTCTACTGAAGGTCGTTCCTCTACTGATTTCCTTCTCGGAAAACGTTATACCCTGATATTTAGTTTTATTTTTCTATTGATATTGTATCAAGTTTAAAGTGAAGTGAAGTGACAGCAGCACAGCACACGGTGCACACAGTGAAATTTGTCCTCTGCATTTAACCCATCACCCTTGACCTAAGATCACACATTTCTAAAAAAAAAATGAATTGAAATGGATCTCGATCAATAACACAAACATGATTGAAAGATCAATGCACACTCTAAAGGTCGTCCGAACTCATAATTTACATTATGTGACCAGTGTCCTCATGCACTAACACGATGGGAAGATCATCCTGCTCCGAAGTCAGGCAGAGGTCACTTTAAAGCCTGAGCTGTAAAGAAAGCTTTAATAACGCCACACGGGCCAGCATGGTCACCCCGGGTCTAACCCCAGAGTGACCCTAGGAGGGTCCGCCCACCCTGATTACATTGAGGGATCAGCGCCGAGACCCACATGCATCATAGCCATCTTTCAATACATTATTTTTACATCTCAGATCCTGCATGGAAAATTAAATATGCATCAGTCAAAGACTTATACATGGAAATAAATGCAAATGCAAATAATAACAATCCTACTTGCAGAGAGAACATTAAAACTATTAAAAAATGCATTTCATTATTCTGCATTTTCATTCCTGCTTTTTTATTTCCTCTCTGATTTCAAACAGGCGTCTGCGGCGCTGTTTTCACTCAGATGTTGGCAGAAGCTCGCAGATATTTTTGGGAAATTACATAAAATCCCTGCAAAAAACAACAGGGAAAAAGCTGGTCCCTTCCGAACCTCCACTCCTTTCATGTTTTATTCACGGTTTACATTCCGGCCAACCGCGGCTCTTTCTGCCTCGCTCTTATTTTTCTGATGAATCATTTATTTCATTTCTGTCTGTCTCGACCGTTAACCTGAGCGTCTGGCACCTTCCCGGCGCCTGAACGTCCACTCTTCGCGGTGAGGGTGTCCCTCCTGGGTCACCACCGGCTCACGGGATGAAAGGCAGCAGGTGAGGGGTCAGTCACGGGGTCACGAACGCAACTTAACGGGCTTAATACGAAACAATTCACCCACATTACATTCGGGGTGAAAACACACAGGGACGATGAAATAACAAACTCTCGTGAAACGGACAGGGGGCGGGGCTTCAAGTCCAGCCCCACCCTCCAGAGCCAGTTAATACAGATTACTAAAAATCTGCATATCCTCTGTTACCTTAAACTGACCAATCACAGAGCAGTAAATATTACCAGGAAAAAGCAAACTTCATTAGTCCCGGCCAGCTTGGGTAAATACAGACATGTGACCGACGGGGCAGATGTCCTCCTCTCCAGACCTCGGGGTTACCTGAGGTCAGCGCCTCCTGTTGCCGGGACACAAGCCTTTTACAGACAGTAGACCAGAGCGTGCCAATCCCAGCATGCACTGCACACCGCAGATCTGGGCCACAAAAGCATGTCTATTCCCGATCAATGCAGAGCGTAGTGCGATCGGCAGGCCCTGCCCCCAAAAGGCTGGGGCAGCCCCGGGGCAAATAGCACTTCAGACAGAGGGCGGAGTCAGGCAACAAAGGTCAACAAAGGGCAGGAGGAAGTGAGACGTTGTTAACCCTTTTGGGGGCACCGACCTTTGCCCGACGGCTTCCGATCACGCAGAACAGAAAGAAGTTCCTTCATTATCCCTGCGCAGAACCCCCCCGGCCAGCGGGATGGAATCCGTCCCGGAATGTGCCGGAACGCCGCGCTGATAAAATACGGACCTCTGGGCCGGCGTCCGAGGCGGGTTTACATTAACGCCGGGTGGTCCGCCGTGACTCAGGCGGGCAAAACTGTCAACGCACACACGTCCTCAGTCTGCCAGACACGGGAGAGCCAGGAAACCTCGGAGTGGGGGACAGGAAGTGGGGTGTGACAGGTCCCTCTCTCACCCAGGTGCTTCCTGAGCCGGGACGCCCTGATGTCACAACCCGCACGCGAGCAGAAAAACGGAGCATCAGCAATAATGTGAAGAGGGGCGGAGCTGGTGTGACTCCTACAGGTCCGTCATCAGAGGACATCATCAGAGATGGGACACGCACACACGTCTGTTCAGGAACAGTTTCTATCAAACTGGCGAATTCCCAGCACGGCGTCCCCTGTAACGTCAGGACTCACTGGACACACACACACACACACACACCTATTCTGCCATCATTATTGTTTAAGCTCCGGTTTTAAACCCAAAATAGCCGGAAAGAAAATCAATAAACACACGAACAATGGCAGACGGGCCGCGCCCTTCCATACGTTCCGTACGCTACGCACAAGCTGCGTTTCATTTTACTGCACTGCAACCAGCGCGGAACCGGATTCCGTTTCAGCGGAGAGCAGACGTGGGAGTAACGAGGGAATCGTGGAGCCGCCGTTCGCCTTCCAGCTGACGCATTTCCTGACTCCGCCCCAGACCCGGTCGGACCCCGCAGAGAGACGCTGAGCAGATCTGGAACAGATGCAGGGCCTCGGCTCCAGATGTGACCCAGCAGAAGCCAGAAAGACGGCGTGTAGCAGAACGTCCAGAGGAACCAGCACGTTCCGCAGTCGTTCGTTCGTTCACTCCCGGCCTTGAGGTTCCTTTACTAGGTCACATTCCCACCACTGCAGCAGGGATTTGCTGGAAGACTCTGATGTAGAAAGGTCTCTGAAGGACACATGCTGATGGCATCCAGTGGGTGTCGGATTTATGTCCATTTAGGACGGAGTCCCCCGACGCCGGCGGGTGGGCCGTGTTTACACACCTGGAAATGTCCCATAATCCCAGTATTCCTGACTCACCCGCATTCCAGAAGCAGAATCCCACCTAATGAGCGGAGCCAGCGTGTCCAGGATCTCCATGAGGTCCAATGACGTGGAGCGCCACGCCCATGTGATGCGAATGAGCATCTCCCACAGCACTCCGCCTGGGAGTAAATGTCCCTGCCCGGGTTCACTAACCAGCACAGATCAGACGTTCGTTTATTTGAAGGTGCAATTGTGGGTGATTTCGACGTTCCAGGGGTGTCACGTTGCACGTAGGATTGTTCAGATAGGGTGACCCAGGTTCAAACCCCACTTACTACCATCGTGTCCCTGAGCAAGACACTTAACCCTGAGTGTCTCCAGGGGGGGACTGTCCCTGTAACTACTCTGGATAAGGGCGTCTGGTAAACGCCGTAAATGTAAATGTTTCCTGCGGTGCAGGTACGGGGGGGCGGGGCATCGTGATGTAATTGGCGGTTGAACAGCAAGGTAAAAGTCGGTGACCTTCTGGAAGGCCGCAGTTTCCGGCTCCGCGCTGCCGTCATTTCCCTTGTTTTTAAGGAAAAAAGGAAAAGTTTTTTGCCGCGCAGACACGTGCTACTTCCTGTCCGGTGGCAGGAAAACCTCGAGTATTAATAGCAGCGCGTTGGCGTCATCTGATGAAGCCTCTCCAGACACGCTCTTACATGAAGACACAGGCTCCCAGGTTCGAACCCCACTTACTACCATCATGTCCCTGAGCAGGACACCAGGGGGACCGTCCCCGTCACTACTGACTGGATAAGGGTGTCTGGTAAATGCTGTAAAATGTCCCAGATGTCTGTCAACCCAGATTAGACAAATCCAGTCTATAAACAGCAGGTCGCAATACCGCCATTTAATTCACCTGACACCCCTGCAGCTCTAAAGCCAGGGGCCCCGGGGCCCGGAAAGGTGTGCTCCGCCCCGCCCACTTACCAGGCGGAGACCACAACAAGACAAAGAACCAAGATACGACGTCAGAGTCCCGCCTACTCCAGCACGGGGGTTAACGCCCACCACCACGCCCACTCGCGACAGGACATGTACACAGCGTCCGTTTCTGAGGGTTTTGGTGGTTTTCTAGTTTCTAGTTAGTCAGCCTGGTGAACAAGGCCTCATCTCACTGGTTTATTTCAAATGTAACTTGGAGAAATTGCTGGGACGCATCGTGATTAATCGATAATCGTAATGGAATCGTGAGACGAGGGAAGGTCCACACCTCTAATTCCAGCCTTGCCGTGGGTATTGATGATGGTGGGTTTCTTCTCGAACAAACACAGCAGCATGAAGAGGCTGGCGGTCAGAAAGCACCTCGCGAATGTGGGCTAATCTGCGATTACGGGTTAATCCCAGTCGTTCCCATCACCTGAGGTTACAGAGCGACTTGCTACACGACCAATATTTTTAATCAGTTGTTCCAGAAGAACAATATGTTCACAATTTGAAAACATTTGTTTCCGTATCGCTCCTTCCCAACGTTTCTTCCTTTCCCTTTTTCTCTCTCCTACAGTTTGTTCCTTGTGTGCAAGGAAGGGTCAAGTGTCGGGGTGTCAAAGCCCACTGAGACGCCCTGTATGTGATTATGGGCTAAATAAGAAATAAATAAATGTTGTTGTTGTTGTTGTTGAATAGAAACCCTTGTAGATTTGACCATTTTTCCGTCCTGATGCTAACTGTCCAATTAGGAAGGTGTGTATACGGGCGGGGCAGCGGGAGGGTCTCATGGAGCAGACGAGGGGGCAGCTGACACGAATCTGCAGCAGGAACGAGGTCGGCAGGAAATAGAGCAGAAGCAACAAGAGCATGTTGCAAAAAGCGCTCCCAGGCCCAAGCTGCTGTCGCCACACAGCTTCCGAAAAAGATTCCGATAAGATTCCGCACAGCTTCCGAAAAGATTCCGCACAGCTTCCTTAAAGCTTCCGATAAGATTCCGCACAGCTTCCGCACAGCTTCCGAAAAGACTCCGCACAGCTTCCTTAAAGCTTCCGATAAGATTCCGCACAGCTTCCGCACAGCTTCCGAAAAGATTCCGCACAGCTTCCTTAAAGCTTCCGATAAGATTCCGCACAGCTTCCGCACAGCTTCCGAAAAGATTCCGCACAGCTTCCTTAAAGCTTCCGAAAAGATTCCGCACAGCTTCCTTAAAGCTTGCGATAAGATTCCGCACAGCTTCCGCACAGCTTCCGAAAAGATTCCGCACAGCTTCCGCACAGCTTCCGAAAAGATTCCGCACAGCTTCCTTAAAGCTTCCGATAAGATTCCGCACAGCTTCCGCACAGCTTCCGAAAAGATTCCGCACAGCTTCCTTAAAGCTTGCGATAAGATTCCGCACAGCTTCCGCACAGCTTTCTCACAGCTTCCGAAAAGATTCCGCACAGCTTCCGCACAGCTTTCTCACAGCTTCCGAAAAGATTCCGCACAGCTTCCGCACAGCTTCCGAAAAGATTCCGCACAGCTTCCGCACAGCTTCCTTAAAGCTTCCGATAAGATTCTGCACAGTTTCCGCACAGCTTCCGAAAAGATTCCGCACAGCTTCCTTAAAGCTTCCGATAAGATTCCGCAGTTTCCGCACAGCTTCCGAAAAGATTCCGCACAGCTTCCTTAAAGCTTCCGATAAGATTCCGCACAGCTTTCTCACAGCTTCCGAAAAGATTCCGCACAGCTTCCTTAAAGCTTCCGATAAGATTCCGCACAGCTTTCTCACAGCTTCCGAAAAGATTCCGCACAGCTTCCGCACAGCTTTCTCACAGCTTCCGAAAAGATTCCACACAGCTTCCGCACAGCTTTCTCACAGCTTCCGAAAAGATTCCGATAAGATTCCGCACAGCTTCCGAAAAGCTTCCTTAAAGCTTCCGATAAGATTCCGCACAGCTTCCGAAAAGATTCCGCACAGCTTCCACACAGCTTTCTCACAACTTCCGAAAAGATTCCGCACAGCTTCCACACAGCTTTCTCACAGCTTCCGAAAAGATTCCGCACAGCTTCCTTAAAGCTTGCGATAAGATTCCGCACAGCTTCCTTAAAGCTTCCGAAAAGATTCCGCACAGCTTCCACACTGTTTCCGCACAGCTTGGGAGCGTTTTCTTGAGGTTCCAGGGAACCTACTTCCAGGGTGGTAGTAGCCTATTGGGTAACTAGATAGTATAGAGGGTGGTAGTAGCCTAGTAGGTAACACACTCGCCTATAAACCAGAAGACCCAGGTTCAAACCCCACTTACTACCATCGTGTCCCTAAGCAAGACACTTAACCCTGAGTGTCTCCAGGGGGGGACTGTCTAAGGGCGTCTGGTCAATGCTGTCAAAGTAAATGTAGATCGTGCCGCTGCTGCAGATTACTGCAGGAGAGTGTTGGGGGTTAATCCGGAAAATTCCACATTAACAGCCACGAGAATCTGCTATTCTGGTTTTATTAAAGTAACAGAAGCATCGCGGGGCCCACAAATATCAAACTGAAAAGCGTTCTGATGGCTCAGCTGTGGAAATAACACACCAATGACAATAAAGAAGAACATATTTTTACTTCAAAACCATTTTTAAATGTAAAAAAAACAACAAAAGCGCCTTTTCGCCACCAAATGCTTCGTTTAGTTCCTGTTTAATATTTTTTTTTTAAATTTTGCCAGAAGCACCTCAATTTCGGCCCAAATTTCTGGTGGAGTTGCCATGGAAACGCACCTGAACCTGTCCGGGAGCGCAGCGCGAGGCGCATCTGATGCTGCGTTATGGGACGTTCGCTCTCGGGCTGTGATATGCAGGATTCATTTCGGGAGCACTGGGATTAACTTGTACGGACAGAGTTAGGAGGTACCTTCTCCTTCCAGTTCATGAGCCATCTCTGTCATCATCAGTCGCCATCAGTCATTAAATTAGGCCGAATATGCAACATCAGCAGAAGAAGGTGAGGAGAACAGGTGGACAGAGTGGACATGAGGTGGGACGCGTGATGGACCTCCGCTCGTGTTCCCGGAGGCCGTCCACGCATCTCCAGGGACGCTCGGAGCCGCCTGATGATGCAACTCTGCAGAAGAGCTGGAAACTCCCATCACCTCATCATCTGATCGGCTTTCCAGGCGGCAGGACATGAGCTTTCTTCGTCCGGAGACAGAATTCCTCTCGCTCAGCAGTTCTGAGCCGTGACTCACCGGCGCGGATGGCGGCCATTACCCCGCCGATCACGCCGCTTGATGGAAAGAAGCGCGCACGCCGGCCCGTCCTGCAGCAGGAGACGGGATGTGGGCGTCCAGGAATGCCGCCCGTGTTTATCTAACCTCGGCAGGCCCGGCGTGAGGCAGCGTGGGACACTCGGCAGGCCCCGCCCTCCACCCCACTCGCTCCCGGGTCCCTTCACTGTGCAGCCGAAAGTTCAAGCGCCGGCCAGTCAAATCGATTCATGCAAATAAAAGCGCCACATGTCCTGTAGTCATGACGACGCAGAATCGAAGTTATTACCACACACCCAACCCCACACTTCTCCTGCTGACCTCTGACATTCCGAGGAGCTCCCACATCCTCCGCCACCCAGCCGATGACGGTGACAGTGGTCCCTCACGGCCTGTCCCCAGGACATAGGGGTGGTAGTAGCCTAGCGGGTAACACACTCGACTATGAACCATAGTCTACTACCATCGTGTCCCTGAGCAGGACATTTAACCCTGAGTGTCTCCAGGGGGGGACTGTCCCTGTCACTACTGACTGTAAGTCGCTCTGGATAAGGGCGTCTGGTAAATGATGTAAATGTAAAATGTAATGCACTCGCCTGTAATAACCGCGGTTATAATAATGCAGGAAATAATCATCTTCGTTTGGAAACGCATGATTTCCTCCCCGCTGAAAATCACGCGTTGGTTTATTAAATAAGGATAAATAACGGTGAATAATCATGCGACGACGCCTTTTTTCATCAATCTGTTGCTTTTCGCTGCGCGTCGGCGCTGCGCCTCATGTGGGGGTGTGAATTGAGAGTTTGGGGTTCTTTACCGGAATCTGGGTGAATCTTTGACGCATTCTTCAAAATCCACCGTCATGTTTGCTCATCGCCCGCTGGTGCCGGTGGGGAAGGAGGGAAGCAGCCCGGAGCTCCGGCGTCCAGAGAGGCAGCGCCGCTTCTCGGGCTCCGCTGGTCTGCGGCGGCGTCCAGGGCGTCTGGAGCGGAGCGCCGGGGAGCGTCGCCCAACTCCCAGCCCGCGGGAGACGCGCAGACGCGTCCGTGCGTCGGACCCTGAGACCGACACGTAGGGTCCAAAAACGCCGGCCTCCGCGGAGAAATAAAACGCCGCGGCAGACGAGCAAACGCGGTTCGTTCGGCTCCGCGGCTCAGCCCACGATTCTACGCTAAACATCACAGACTGAAAATGTGCGCCGACCCCTACAAGAATTCGATTCAGCGAGTGAAGCGAGCTGTCAATCCCGCCAAGAAATGATAACCAGATATATGACGTGCTTACATCGAAGGGGAATTATACGATCAGCTGCTTTCAAAGGATATATACATATAAAATACGAATATTAAAGGGGGTAAAGCCGATTTTGTCCTCATTTAAAGCCAGTTATTTGCCACGGGGTACATTCAGCTTGTTTTCCATATTTGTAGTTTGGGTTAGTAACAGGTCAGAGGTCATTGTGGTGGATGTTGTCACTAAATGAAGGTATTAAACCATGTTTTTAGTTTCCTACTTGTCATTTTTACAAATAACACAAAAATCCCCGGAATGAAAATATAAATAATAATAATAAAAAGACAATACTAATAAATCTGTCTTCTCTTTTGACCCCAGTGAAGCCCCCGTCACCTGAGCCCTTTGTCAGGTCGCATGAACACGCGGTGGCTGTTACAGTAAGAGTCCGCGGCCCGCAGGGTAACATAAATGGTTCAAGACGAAGCATAAATCCCGCTTTTCCTGCCAGCGCCTCGACTCTGGGAGTTTGGCTGGGTCGCCCTTCTCTGACGGCCTCTCAGAACTTCCCTCAAATGACCCCTAAGCTTTGGCAGTAAAACTTTACTGGCCCCTTTTTGTGCAGCAAAACGCATTATTTGTTCCTTTTTTATGAGTTCATTACGCGTCTTCAGATGCCTGCACAGAGTCAGCTGAGACAGAGTAAAGTCGACGTGAATTTACTTCACTTTCGAAGGCCTAGAAAGACGGAAAAAAAACGCCTTTTCTACTAAATTCCGAATCCCTTCAGCGCTGCCTGCGTCCAGGACCGGAGACGCCGCGTATGGTTTGCAGATGTGTTGGCTGGTGCGCACAGTAACCGTTGCTCCTTCGCAAGTTTGCCGAAAGTGGAGGAACAACAATACGGACACGAGATCGTGCGAAAGCGCTGACAGCGCAGGCCTGGCGCGTTGCTGTGGGAACAGGGGCCCTCGGTTTACAGGCTCGTTGAAGAACACGGACTAGATCCGTGGAGAGCCACCCTGGTGAAACTCTTCTTCTTCCTGACAGTACGTGTGCGTTTAACTGTTCGAATGTCATGTGCCGGTGAGAGCGAACATCTCGTCTGTTGGCAGGTCACCTTCTCTTCTTCCTGCTCGGCTCCTAGCAGCGGAGTTGCTGGAATTTATTGAAAGATGGTGCCAGGCATCCAATAAGTATTACAGAAGTCGCTTCTTGACATTACAACTGCAGTCAAATGCAGCCATATACATACAAGTTTACATATACATATATTTTCCAATACATATTTAGTGTTTCTAGATTTTACAGTGCACATTTTATACTTTATTGTTTTTTCACTATTATAAAGGTTTATCTTATCTTATCTCTTCATATAAATATACCAGCTGTGATTCCTCTACATCGCTCTACAGCTCCTCCAGATGACGGGGTGGCCTGAGTCCACCATGTCGTG
The DNA here is from genome assembly GCF_900700375.1 of Denticeps clupeoides. NCBI lineage: Eukaryota > Metazoa > Chordata > Actinopteri > Clupeiformes > Denticipitidae > Denticeps > Denticeps clupeoides. The sequence goes on from NC_041716.1 coordinate 415,197, forward strand.
CACGTTGATCTGAGCTCGATAATCTCCACGGCGGCCACTAATTGTGCCGTAGTATTAATTACACGGCTGGGATCGAGCGTGGCGACGCCCGGGACAGCTGGGTAAGAGTCTGGCCTCGACCTCTTCGGCCGCAGCCTGCCGACGCGGTGCAGGTAGAAGCCGAAGAGGAGGCTTTTATATCAGCGAGCGCGTTTCCTTTCAGATTCCAAAAATAGAGCATCATTAATTCACAGGAAGCTGGAGCCGCGGGGGGAGGGGGGCGGCAGATTTCACTCGGGCCTTTTATAGGACGCCTATTGTTCAGGCGTCTCCCAGCCGGGGCTGAACGGGATGATCTCACACCATCTGAGAGCCTCTTGTTGGGCAAAAGTCGGGAAGTTCCTGGGTCTTAATGAGCTTCCATTGTACTTGTTTATTCCTGGTTTATTTGACCGACTTCATTTTACTCCAGTTGGTCAGATGCAACGAGGAAAAAAAAACATGATGAATGTGATCAATACCAGAAATGAATGTCGTCAAACATTCCTATAGAGTCCCTACAGTCATCAGGACAAAGTGACCAAAGTAAATATGATTTGACCTGTATTTATTTATATTTTACTTAGTTTGTGTTATTTTACTTGCGGTTCAATGCTTTTTATAACCAGTTTTTGGACTGGATTGATTTAATGAGAAAAAAAAATTGTTAAAATGAAAAGGCAAGAAACACCAGTCGGTTGGCGCTGCTGCATGGGAGACGTGACGGGACGGGACGATGGGACGTTTTCACGTCACCATACAGTAAAATCATCCTTTCTAATGACTGGTCTCCATTCATAATTAGAGAAGCGATATTAGCGTGCATGTACACACTTCCACACACATCTTACGCAAATGCGGTGATGAATTCCGATTTCTTTCTCCTCCATCTCCCATGTCCACCCCCTCCCTCGCTTGCTCCTTTTCTCCCTCTGAGATCAAAGTGCTGGTGTCTTTTCTTTCCAAAATGTCTCTCTTTGGGGGGGTATCTGTTGAGTCAGCAGGCTGAATTGGAAATGCGGGCCGAGCTGCAGCGAGGAGCCACGGTGGGAATTTGAAACTCAGCACTCATCTGGAGGGCCGCGCGTCTCCGTCTTCGTTCGGACGTGGGGGGGCGGGGGTTCGAGGCGCTCTGTCACTTCACATTTGGCCTGCTGACGCGCGCCATGCTGCCTGGGAAGGTGACCTACTTTAGCTCCGTCCGCTCTGCAGGAGGCAGAGAACGCGGCATGCGGCATGCGGCATGCGGCATGCGGCGCTCCCCCGTCCGACTGCAGGTGCAAGAAGCTGCGAAATGCTGCGTGTGTGCAGCATAGAAGCACGTAGCTGCATCTCCCACCAGTCACTTTGTTCCATTATTCATCCCCTGCAGGCCCGTCGTGCAGACGCAGAGCTGCGCTCCCATTGGACGAGAGCTGATGAGCGCTAACGCGATAATGCACAGTTCATCTCAGAGAGCACACAAACAAGCTCTAATGCGGCTCAGAACTTGATCGTGATGAGGAGGAGTCTGGAGTCTCCGGGTTCCAGGGCGATGGTGTCGGATTGACCGTTAAGTCCATTAACTGCATAGCCGCTAAGTGCAAAGTTGCTTGCATTTGCTTATTTGGAGGGGATCCCGGATTAAGGATTAAGAAACAACACTGACTGCTTTAAAAATGGCAGATCTCAGTCAATCTGACCATTTTTATTTGTACAGCACTTTTTGAAAGTGAAAAGTGACGTGATTGTCATTGTGAGACACAGCAGCACAACACATGGTGTCACGGTGAAACGTGTCCTCTGCATTTAACCGTCACCCTTGGTGAGCAGTGGACACCATGACAGGCACCCGGGGAGCAGTGTTTGGGGACGGGACCTTCATCAAGGGGACCTCAGTGGAACCTCGGTGGACCGGGATTTGAACCGGCAACCTTCTGATTACGGGTCCACTTCCTTAACCGCTAGGCCGCCGCTGCCCCTGGACGAAAGGAAGAAACCTTAAGAGGAACTAAGGCTCTTCTGGTCAGATGACCCTGGGAGGTGAGATTGAGTGAGGAAATGATTGCAGTCCAGTCATGTGATCTGCATCATCAGTAGTGCTCTGGGATTCATGACTCACCTGGATCCATTAAACAACTCATGAGTCACGAATCTGAGGTCTCCATTGAATCGAATCATTTGAGTCCTGTCTACACCATTGTAAATTGTAAACTCAGGCACATAAATGCATCTGATAATCATTAAAGCATCAATTACTACCATAAAACTTGCCGAACTTACAGTTTGGGGACTAGTGGTTAAGGAAGCAGCCCCGTAATCAGACGGTTGCCGGTTCGAATCCTGATCTGCCGAAGCACCGTCCCCACACACTGCTCCCCGGGTTAAATACAGAGGACACATTTCACTGTGTCACAGTGTGCTGTGCTGCTGTGTCTCACAATGACAATCACATCACTTTCACTTCTTTGTTCCATCTAAATCTGAGTCGCTTACAGACGTGTTAGCGCTCCGTCAGAGCATGCGGCAGCTCCTCTGGCCTGAAACAGAAGGGTCAAGTGTGGGGGTGTCAACTGTAGGGCCTGTCAAAGCCCATTGAGACATACTGTATGTGATTTTGGGCTATATAAGAAATAAATGTTGTTGTTGTTGTTGAAACGTAACCGAATTGAAATCGCTCAGCGATCCGGGCTACCGCTACTAAACCAGAGTCAGATTCTCAGAGATCTTCAATGTTCTACAACAGCCATGAAATGTCTGAACTCACATGAAAAGTCTTCAGCTAACTTCTGGTGGGCTCTGACCCCTTCACACCATCAGTAGTTACAGGGACAGTCCCCTCCTGGAGAGACTCGGGGTTCAGTGTCTTGCTCAGGGACACAATGGTAGTAAGTGGGATTTAAACCTGGGACGTGGTGGTCTTCTGGTTAATAGGCGAGTGCCGACCCTGCCCACCCTGTGAGCAGTGGGCAAGAAAACACTGCTCCCGGGGAGCAGTGTTTGGGGACAGTTTCTTGCTCAAGGGGACCTCAGTGGCACCCTGGAAGTTCTCCACCCCTGAAAGCATCAAGTCCCTTCACTTGAGGCTGGTGGTGTTCGAAATGCATGTTCATCCTCAGCATGATACCTGCGAGGATCATTTTATGAGGACTTGACATTTCCAGGACTGCTACATGCAGCACAACATTGTGACCCAAGAGGACAACGGGATTATGGAACGACTCTGAGAATTTGCCGGAGAGGCGCAGTAGACATCGCTGAAGGCAACCATGATTTATTCAGGAGCTTCTGTTAATGCTGTTACCAAACCAAGTAAATGTTCCAGCCGTTCCAACCTCCCCTCCCACGCAGAGGGAACAGGGGTTCGGAAAATTTCCTCGTCGGGGCCCTGGACTGAACTCTGCAGGCTGGCGACGCATTGGTCACTTGTTCACTGTAACTGGGGTCACCACATGTCCCTTAAAATATGGAATCATCCTGTATTTGGCAACGAGGTGCGTGCCATTTATAATCCTGAACGAGAAGGGGGATTAATGCAGGATCCTTGATTTATTGGGGTCCAAGGCACTAGTGATTGGGTAAGACATTCAGGATCTAAGCCAATCAGAAGCGGTGGAGGGTGAAGAGTCAGCAAGACATGTGGGAGGAGTCAAGCCCGTGGCTCGAAAGTATTTGGGAAAAGTTCATTTTGGAATTTTCTGTGGCATTTTAAGGTATAAAGTGACAGTAAGTGCTGATATCACTACCAGTTTATAACTGAAAATGTTTTTTAAGCAGTTTACTGTTCAAAATAAAGTACATCAAGTAATTATTACGAATCATACTTTCTTGAAGCCATCTGATGTGTGATTTGGCACTCGGTGGTGACCCTGGTCCTTCAGAAAATGAAATATGAGGTTCATCAACGCGGAGAACATGAACCGTTTCTGCTGGGAAGCGTTGATGGAACAGCAGATGAATTATTCAGAACCAGGCCGAGAACGAACCTGACAAAACCATCCAGGATGGCAGCAAACAAAGCAGCATGGGACGTAAAGTGGGTTCTTGTGTAGGTTCCATGTTCGTCTGTTTCATTACATCAAGAACAGAATTGAACTTTTTGCCTATTTTTTTCGTCCTGACAAGGTAGGTAAATCCCAGAAATCAGCCCACCCCTTTTTGACCTTTCTGTGCCCGGGTCCCAGTCCGGAATCCTTGTCTTGTGGCAGCAGGAAGCAGGAGGATGTGGGAATGGTGCGTTGCTAGGCGATACACTTCCTACAAATCCATCCAGCTCTGGATTGTACCAGGTGGTGAGTTTGGGGGGGAAGGGGGGGGGACCATCTGCTCCCATTTACTGTCGGGGTCAAATCCTAGAGCAGAGATCAATGCTGGGCCAATTTCTATCATTTACGAGCTCCACCGCAGGCAGGAACACCCAACCTTCGCTCTCGGGTGGGTTCACCCCGCCCACATTACCACGGTTTTCACATAAATACTTCAATCCGTGTCACATATCACACATAAAAGTGCTTAACCCCCGGCGACATCCATTCATTTATTATACGCTGTGCTATAAAGTGGAAGGCAGCTGAATTAAACATATTTCTGCTTAGATTTCCCTTGATTTGCTTTGACAATTTCTGAGCACGATGTGGAATTTTTTTTGAAATGGGGGTTGGGTTTTGAGTTCTTAGTCTAATGGTATTTACACATCAGGTCCTTGTGACCAAATAAGGCATTTCAGTGATGGATATTTTAAAGCACTTACGTAAGTCGCTCTGGATAAAAGCTTCTGCCAAATGCTGCACATGTAAACATATAGATTATTTAAAGGAGAGAGAAAGATGAAGCAACTCATAGCATCCTTATCATTTCTCAAGGAATTTTTGGGATGAGGATCTTCAAAGTTCCGTACAGACCACAATCAAATAACAGAAAACATATGTTATGCCATGTAGTGTTTTATTTTGTAGTTGTTTCTTTTGCTGCACCACCTTAAAAATGGCCTGGGCTGTATTTTCCCAATGCTTTATAACACCACATTCACCAGTTCACCTGAATTAAAGCGCCTGATAACCTGCATGTTGGTGCCGGTAGTGGGCGTGGTCACGTTGACTGGGGTTAAAGCGCCTGATTACCTGCGTGTTGGTGTCGGTAGTGGGCGTGGTCACGTTCACTAGGAATTAAAGCGCCTGATAACCTACATGTCTGTGTTGGTAGTGGGCGTGGTCACATTCACTAGGAATTAAAGCGCCTGATAACCTGCATGTTCCTGTTGGTAGTGGGCGTGGTCATGTTGACTGGGGTTAAAGCACCTGATAACCTGCGTGTCGGTGTCGGTAGTGGGCGTGGTCACGTTCACTAGGAATTAAAGCACCTGATAACCTGCATGTTGGTGTCGGTAGTGGGCGTGGTCACGTTCACTAGGAATTAAAGCGCCTGATAACCTGCGTGTCGGTGTCGGTAGTGGGCGTGGTCACGTTCACTAGGAATTAAAGCGCCTGATAACCTGCGTGTTGGGTTTGGAAGTGGGCGTGGTCACGTTCACTAGGAATTAAAGAGCCTGATAACCTGCATGTCTGTGTCGGTAGTGGGCGTGGTCACGTTGACTGGGGTTAAAGCGCCTGATTACCTGCGTGTTGGTGTCGGTAGTGGGCGTGGTCACGTTCACTAGGAATTAAAGCGCCTGATAACCTACATGTCTGTGTTGGTAGTGGGCGTGGTCACATTCACTAGGAATTAAAGCGCCTGATAACCTGCATGTTCCTGTTGGTAGTGGGCGTGGTCATGTTGACTGGGGTTAAAGCACCTGATAACCTGCGTGTCGGTGTCGGTAGTGGGCGTGGTCACGTTCACTAGGAATTAAAGCACCTGATAACCTGCATGTTGGTGTCGGTAGTGGGCGTGGTCACGTTCACTAGGAATTAAAGCGCCTGATAACCTGCGTGTCGGTGTCGGTAGTGGGCGTGGTCACGTTCACTAGGAATTAAAGCGCCTGATAACCTGCGTGTTGGGTTTGGAAGTGGGCGTGGTCACGTTCACTAGGAATTAAAGAGCCTGATAACCTGCATGTCTGTGTCGGTAGTGGGCGTGGTAACTACTGATTGTAAGTCGCTCTGGATAAGGGCGTCTGGTAAATGCTGTAAATGTAAATGTAGTAGGAGTGTGAAAGGGGGAGATGGACGCAGCGCTGCCTGGGCAGGTCACGTACTGACAGGAGGGGGTTAAATCGTCATGCCTACAGGCCACTCCCATTTTAAAACTCTAGTTTATTTCTTTTTAATTCCTCCTGACTCGGATGTTCTGTTCTGACATCAGTGAACACGGCCCACACTCTGTATGGAAAATAAAACCAGTGCTGTTTCTTGTTGGCAGAATAACTGAAGGTGAATCATCATCATCATCATCATCATCATCATCATCATCCTCCTCCTCGTCACCGTCATCCGAGCAGCATGCGTGGAATGCCGGTGGAGAGATTTTGTGAGTTATGTGAATGAACTATTGACGGTCGGGCCTCTGGGAGACGCCGTAGACACAAAGCCTCTTTGAGACAGTGTGGGGTTCAGGACACGGAATCAGATCAGACCAACCAAAACCACGACACGACCAGCGAGAAGAGAAGCCTGGTATGAATGTCAAGGTACATTTCTCTCTCAAAATATTCTCATTTCTTGAATAATAGTTCTAGATCTCATTCCCATGATGATAAATGGCACCAACGCTGAGCTAATACCTTGATGGACAATCTCTTGACAGATATACTCCAGTGTCCCCTGATGATGAACAGCATACGTACTGCAATGGCCATCAGCCTTTGCTCATTGACACTATTCCAGGTGACAGGCAAGGTCCTGCGGGGAGAACCGAACCCAGAGGATTCGCATGCAGTGCCTTGCATATGATTCCTGCTGTGAGACGAGATCCATTTTAGCACCAGCTGACGCAGGGAATGTCTCCATGAGGCATCTTCAGCCTCTCAGGTCATGCTGCATTGAGATTAGTCGCCCTTAAAAAGGAAAGTCAACACTATTGGCTATAAATAAATATATAATTTTAATGCAAAATGTTACTTGATGGACGCAGTCTGTCTTGTAGCACCATCTAGTGTTCATATCTTATCGTACCACTTCTGCAACTGTTCCTCCATTTTCTGCCACCACATGAAAACCGGCCCGTCTGACGTATCATCCAAAAACCAACCCCAGTAATACTGAACTTCTATTCATGCGTGCTGATCCAACCTCGGAAAATTCCCTCTCCTGTTTCCAATCTCTCTCTCTCCTGGCTGGTCCTCCTCCAGCTGATCTCAACCTCCCCAAGTTCTCCCACACTACTCCCCTGCGTCTCTGTAGCTGCCCGCATCAGATTCATAATGGTATTCTTCATCGATGGTAACTTAAGCACGTTGTAAGTCGCTCTGGATAAGGGCGTCTGCCAAATGCCGTAAATGTCATAATACTGATGCCTGCCTACAAAGCCAAGGAAGGGTCAGCAAAGTCAAAATTCTCATTTTATTCGTCACATACACAGTCATACACGGCATGATATGCAGTGAAATGCTTTAGCGACTGCTATTGACCTCAATACTGCAAATATACAAGTGAACCAATGTGCAAATAATGCAAAAATAACCAAATGTCTGAAGATTCTCAGTCATCCAGGTGAATTGACAAAGTTCTTTGGATGCAGAATGAAACGTCTCTACATTAATGAAAAAGTCCAGTTGCCATGACTCAACTTTCAGACAACATAACCAAATGTTACACTTTGTTTTTAACATAAATATGTGTAATAGGTAGGTGTGCAAATGTGTAAAGTGAAAGTAAAGTAAAAAAGTTTTGCAAGATTCTGGGGGAAGAGTCCAGAAGTGAATGAAAGTGCTGGAGTGTTTTAGTGTTCTGTCCTGTGTAGTGGTATAACCTGCGGGAAGAAGCTCCTCCTACCTCCTACCTCAGATCTCTCCACTCCTCCAGCTCTGGGGCCACCATCTAGACTCTTCTCTGTCTGGGGACTAGCTGGTGGAAAATCTTTCACTAGATCAGGGGTGTTCAAGACGGTTGTCTGGGCCACCCACGAGAGGCTCACGTGATCGGTGTCATGGTTTAGTCCATAGGCCCTCAATATAATCCCACCACGGGCTTCCAAGACGCCAAGTGGATTTTTTTAAAAGCTTTTACAGCCTTTTATTGTATAATAATGTGGCCCATCAACTTCACTGAATTAATTTCCCATCAAAACTGAACTTTTCTACACTCACTTGCTATTTCGCAGGTTTTGTGAAGATGTCGCCTTGGTCAGTTCCACCCTCTGAACAAATTTTATGCGTGGGTCATACTTCATTATATTTTTTTGAATTAGCAACTTGGACACCCTGCTAATAAAATACATTATTTCAGTTAAATATATATTTAAATTATATATATCTGGCTCTGACAAATGCTGTAAAGGCAAAATGGTTCCAAAGGACCCGGCTTTGCATGGAACGTCCCTCTGAATGTCCCCACACGTGGGTGGTTAGTAGTGGGTGAACGGTACAGTTTTACCCACAGCTGCTTTCCGCTCATGTGCATTTCAAATTAGAAAAACACAGACACGTCGCACAATAACTCACGAAAACAACGCTTTACGGCCCCCGACGCTTCCTGTACCCTCCACCTGCAAACCACACGACCATGTAACTTTCCTACCCAGATGCACCAGCAGGCCCGTAGTGGAGGAAGTGGGCGGAGCCACGCAGGAGGTGGGCGGAGAGAAAGACGCCACATGCGATGAGAAGATTTCTTCCATTAGGAGCATCGTAGGCCGCGTCCGTCGCTCTGTAACGATCTCCATCGTGTCCACCAAGCCGCCGCTGGTAAGATCTTCATCGTGTGGTCCTAGACGAGGGTAAGATGACTTTGGAGAAACTCGTGTACGTTTGTGTGTGTGATTTTAGCGGTTCGACTGCCAACATGAACCCAACATCTAACTGGACCAACACCTCCAGCCCTGGTGACGAGTGCCCCTCCAGCGCGGACTTCCAGTTCCAGCTCTTCCCGGTGGTCTACTGCCTGGTCATGACCCTGGGGTTGCCAGGCAACCTGGCGACCCTCTGGGCCTTGGTGTTGAAGAAGGCGCGGAGGAGCCCGTCCGACGTCTACATCATCAACCTGGCGGTGGCCGACACCGCCTTCCTGTGCACGCTGCCCTTCCGCGTCCACTACCACCTCCACCACAACGTCTGGGCGTTCGGGGGCGTGGCCTGCAGCGTGACCGGCGCCGGGTTCTACGCCAACATCTACGTCAGCATTTCATTCATGACCTGCATCTGCGTGGACCGCTACATGGCGACCGTGCACCCGCTCACCTACCTGCGCCTGCGGAACAGCCGCTGCGCGGTGCTGGTGAGCGCCGCCGTGTGGCTGGTCTTCGCCACCGCCATGGCGGCCTTCGTCCTGCTGGGGCCGCTGGACACCCCGCAGGACAGCTGCTTCGAGGGCTTCTCGGACGAGGAGTGGGAGAGGCGCGTGGGGGCGTACAGCGCCATGGCCCTGCTGCCGGGCTCGCTGCTGCCCACCGGCATCATCCTGGTCTGCTACCCGCTGGCGGCGCGGCGCATCGCCCGCATCGGGACCGGTGCGGCGCGGCGCGCCCTGCGCCTCATCTACGCCGTCCTGGCCATCACCCTGCTCTGCTTCCTGCCCCACCACGCCGTGCTGCTGCTGCACCTGCTGCGCCGCACCCACGTCCTGCGCCGCTGCGACTGGGCGGACGGCGTCTACAAGGCGCGCCGCGCCACCACCGCCCTGCTCAGCCTCAACAGCTGCCTGGACCCCGCCCTCTACTACTTCAGCCGCCCCGGGTGGAGGCGGCCCGGCCTGGGCCGGCTGCTGCGGCCGCCGAGGACCAGGGGGGTGTACGTCATCGCCGCAGACCCGCCAACTCGTCCCGCTCCACCGCCATCCTGCCACAGAAAACTTCCAGAAGGGAACTAACTCTGTTCATTATAACGTATTATACATGTTCTCATTCAAGCTAGAAAAGCTGAAACTTTTTAATACGCAGATTAAAAAAGTATAATAATAATAATCATACATGGAACATCTACCAAACTGGAACAAAGTCTTGTTTACTGGAAATTAGTAGAAATACACACAGTATTTACATGAAGTGTGATTTTGTCACGTTATCACTGCAAAAATTGTACTGGCATCATAAACATAAATCTATGTCACTTCAGCAAAGTCCAACAGGAAGTCCTTTCTTCAGCAGGGTGGACATGAAACTTCCCAGCTCTTCGTCCTGGAAGGGGATTGTGGGAGTTTAGCCGAGTGTTTTACACACGTGGACAAAATTGTTGGTACCCTTCAGTCAATGAAAGAAAAACTCAAAAATGGTAACAAAAACAACTTAAATCTGACAAAAGTAATAATAAATTAAAATTCTACGAAATTTAACTAATAAAAAAAAAGTCAGACATTGCTTTTCAACCATGCTTCAACAGAATTATTTAAAAAAATAAACATGAAATAAACCTTGACAAAAATGATGGTACTCCTAGAAAAGACTGAAAATAATGTGACCAAAGGGACATGTTAATCCAAGGTGTGTCCACTAATTAGCATCCCAGGCGTCTACAATCTTGTAATCTGTCAGAGGACCTATATATAGGGCTCCAGGTAGTCACGGTGTTGTTTGGTGACATGGTGTGTACCACACTCAACATGGACCAGAGGAAGTGAAGGAAATAGTTGTCTCAGGAGATTAGAAAGAAAATTATAGACAAGCATGTCAAAGGTAACAGCTATAAGACCATCTCGAAGCAGCTTGATGTTCCTGTGACTACAGTTGCACATTTTATTCAGAAATTTAAGATCCATGGGACTGTAGCCAACCTCCCTGGACGTGGCCGTAGGAGGAATACTGATGACAAATAAAGAGATCCAAGGTGAACTTCAAGCTCAAGGAACATCAGTGTCCGATCGCACCATCTGTCGTTGTTTGAGCCAAAGTGGACTTCATGGGAGACGACCATTGTTGAAAACAAATCATAAAAGAGCCAGGCTGGAATTTGTCAAACTGGACAAGCCACAAAGATTCTGGGAGAATGTCCTATGGACAGATGAGACAAAAATTGAACTTTTTGCCAAGGCACACCAGCTCTATGTTCACAGATGGAAAAATTAAGCATATCAAGAAAAGAACACCATTCCTTCTGTGTAACATGGAGGAGATTCTGTTATGTTCTGGGGCTGCTTTGTTGCATCTGGCACAGGGTGTCTTGAATCTGTGCAGGGTACAATGAAATCTCAAGACCATCAAGGGATTCTAGAGAGAAATGTGCTGGCCAGTGTCAGAAAGCTTGGTCTCAGTCGCAGGTCAACAGGACAATGACCCAAAACACACAGCTAAAAACACCCAAGAATGGACTATTCTTAAGTGGCCTTCTATGAGCCTTGACCTCAATCCTATTGAGCATCTTTAAAAAAGAGCTGAAACATGCCGTCTGTAGCCGTCTGGAGCAGTTTGCTCATGAGAAGTGGGCCAAAATACCTGCTGAGAAGAGCAGAAGTCTCATTGAGGACTCGTTTGATTGCAGTGATTGCCTCAAAAGGTTGTGCAACAAAATATTAAGTTAGGGGTACCATCATTTTTGTCCAGGCCTGTTTCATGTGTTTATTTTTTTTAAATAATTCTGTTGAAGCATGGTTGAAAAGCAATGTCTGACTTTCATTGGTTAAATTTCATAGAATTTTTATTTATTATTACTTTTGTCAGATTAAAGTTATTTCTGTGACCATTTTTTGAGTTTTTTTTCATTGACTGAAGGGTACCAACAATTTTGTCCACGTGTATCAATCTAAAAATACTTTATTAGTAGATGCAGAGGTGAGTTTGTACCTGATAGCTCCAGGACAGCAGGATGATCTTGAGGTTGGGCTCCTCGGCCGTGGACGAGACTTTGACGACGATGGACTCCACCATGACCGTGCTGTCGGGGAGGTGCTGGATGGTGTAGCCCTTCAGAATGCTGCAGGAGAGACGAAACCCGCCCAGCGTTACTAGATCGAGTTCGAGCAACGTTTAAACAATGTGACTGCGTGTGACATCGACAAACCGGCCACATAAAGCACAGAACATGTAGACAACAAGAAGATGGACAGACATGGAGCGATAAAACGATGCACAGAACGCATCAGTCGACTGCGGCAACTAAAAACTGGTGAAATGTCAACTAATGCCACATGGCTGCCATAATGTCAATAAATCACCACCCATGATGGATGTAGTATGATTTTACATATTTATAGTTTTCTCACTTTTATTCAGCATTTATTATTCCTCAGAAAACAAGCGATGGAGGATAGACAAACAGGAAGTCTGAATGTTTTCTTGCCAGGCCAAGTTCTGACGAACAACGTGGCCACTCGACGTGCTGCTCCAGCCATTTGGCCAAAGAACCCTGTGTGTGTGTGTGTGTGTGTGTGTGTGTGTCTGTCTGTGCGTGTGTGTGTCATAACATCTTGTTTGAATAACTTCTTCCCCACAATAAACACACCCAGCCTCATTTCTGACTCTTCACTCGAACCTCAGACTACAGAATCTCTCTTCTCATGCCGGACTCAACTCTCAGCTCCGTAATCAGAACGAATGAAACGAATCACGTTCAGCACCATGCCTGCTGCAGTACAGAGCCTGTGTGTGTGTGTGTGTGTGTGTGTGTGTGTGTGTGTGTGTAGCGACCTTTTAAGGTGTGTGTAGATGCGGGTGAGTGTGTCGGCGTCGCTGTGGGGGTCCTGAAGCTGCACGTGACAGGTGAAGCGCAGCTGGTGCTCACTGAGACCCAGTTCCTTCAGGGCTTTCTCTGGAGAGAGCAAACGCAGACTCTATACACACACACACACACACACAAATTACAAACGTTATCCTGAGGTCAATGAAATATGAAATATGTTCGCATGAGAGGAAAACCTACATTGTCCTTCATGATGAGGGTCCCATGTAAGGTGCGAGGCTTTTTAGGGTCGGGCAACGGTCCTGGAAGCCAAGAAGGTGACGTGACTAATATGAAGCGTGTGAACAATTTTAATACAGTTATCGCAACGATTAACAGACAGTTTCAGGTTAAATCTGCTGACATCCCACAGAGCTGGAGACGTGGCCGCTCTAACAATGCAGAAGTTACACTCGTATTGTCATATACACGTATATATGTGGGACAATGAAGGGAATAAATTCATTATTATACATTCTTCATGTGATGAATTAGTACAGATAAATGCAAAACACTATATGATGCCATGAAAAGAGACAATTTATCCTTAAAAAAGGATTTTATTAAGAAATTGCCTGAAACAATTATACAATTTCTATAATTTAATTACTTGGATTTAATTTAATTAGTAGAACTGTAATGAAAATCAAAATGAGTAGTTTAGATGCAAAGACTAGCGTATAAAACCCCAGCAAATCCCCTGTGCAGTTACCTAGCAACCAGACAGAAGCATATCAGCGTGCCTCATTTGTCTAACGTGAGGAACGATCATGAGAAGTTAATTTGCCCAACCGTACCTCCGAGGGCCATTTCCCTCTTGAGCAGGTTCAGGGAGATGTCTACAGGGACGCTGGGGTTGGTCTCCACGGTGGCCGTCTCTCCGTTGGCTGGCATGAAGCAGCTGACACCTGGTGTCACACACAGACTATGATGATGGCCGTGAACCAGAAGAGCCAGGTTCAAATCCCACTTACTACCATTGTGTCCCTGAGCAGGACACTTAACCCTGAGTGTTTCCAGGGGGACTGTCCCTGTAACTACTGACTGTAAGTCGCTCTAGATAAGGGCGTCTGGCAAATGCTATAAATGTAAATGATGATGAATGTGGTTGTGGTGGTGGTGATGATGATGATGAATGTGGTGGTGATGATTATGATGATGATGATGGTGGTGGTGGTGGTGGTTGTGGTGATGATGATGGTGGTTGTTCACTCACTAAACTCCTGCTCGATCTTGTCCTTCAGGAACTCCATCTTCTTGGCCTCACCGTGCACCAGCAGGATGTTGCGCGGCTCCGCCATGCGGATGAGCTGCATGATGCCCTTGGCGTCGGCGTGGGCACTGAAGGACATGTACTCCACCTGCAGCTTCACCTCCAGCTGAGGAAGAAGCAGCTATTAAAACCCGGCGGAGCTCGGGTGGGGTTGGAAAAGGCAGCATTAATCAGTACAGAACAATTCACACCGTGGCCCTTCCTTCCATCTCCAACTTCTTCTGGCCGTTCAGGATCTTGTGACCTATGGTGCCTTGAACACAGTAACCAGGCATGATGACCTGATGGAGGCAAAAACAATAATCTCTACGTTTCTCTCACTTTTGACAAAATAAATAAATAAATCAAATGACAAGTGAGACAATAAACGAAGAGAAAAAAAGCTCACCATGTTCTTCTCATTTCCTGCCCACTTTTTAAATATCTGCAGGGACTGACCAGCATGCAACATTCCGGGAGCAGCAAACACCACCTGTGGAGGAAGGCGTGTGGGTATAAAAACTGGGAAGAAACACGTCCAGGTTCCAGGCGTGGAAACGCACCATTGGCCCGGGGTTGTCGGCGTACGAACGGTCGAAGGGCTTGATGTGCTTGAACTCAAACATGTTCCTCTGAACAAAGGTCTTGCGGATCTTCTGGTTGGTCCAGGTGATGAAGAGCTTGTAGTAGTGGTTGGCCTTCTCAGTCAGGCCAGTGGAGAAGTAGATGGGGGCTTTGTGGTTCATCCTCTCCCTGAAAAAAAAAAAAAAAGATCACGTCTCACGAGCGAACACCACAAGCGTGGACCATACTTCTCTTCCCACGCACCAGAACGTCTCCAGCAGAATGCAGAGCTCCTGGGCTCTTCCCAGAGCGAAGACCGGAATAAGAACCTGGACACAAAACAAGAGGTTGAGAACAAGAGAGACGACGTCAGAATGAAACACCCCTCAGGTCTCCTCACCTTGCCTCCTCTCTCCACGGTTTCATGGACCTTCTTCAGGAAGTCCCTCTCCCTGCAGCGCTTCGAGTCTCGGATGGTGGTGGCGTAGGTGGACTCTGTGATGAGGATATCTGGACGACATTTGTCAATCCAAGCAGCACTGCAGGAAAAGCAGCAGGAGAGTGAGAACACACACAATTTTACTTGTAGGTTTATTACAAGCGGAGGAAAAGGATTCTTCTGACCCCAAGTGTCTGTCCGGCGTCATGTTGTAGTCGCCCTGAAGATGTCAAACACAAAGCAGCAATTCACCCGACGTCCAGCCGATTTCACCCTCACACAGAACCAGCAGCAATGAAACCCACCGTGTAGATGACCGACTCGGAGCCGACTTTAATCTGCACCATCGCCGCTCCCAGCACGTGGCCGGCGTAGTACGCCTTGATCTCCAGCTCATCGTCCACCTGGGCAACGAGAGGAAGTGGTCACGCCACAGAACGGTCTCCACGACGGAGGTGAAGCGGACAGAGACCTGCACTGTCTGGTGGAGATTGATGGGGACCACTTTCTTCATGCAGTCTTTGATCATCTGGGAGGTGAAGAAGTTGGTCTCCCCCTTCCGGTCCACCGTGATCTTCCGGAAATCCTCCAGCAGGATGGGACAGATGGCCTTAGTTGGGTGGGTCATGTAGATGGGCCCATCGTAGCCCACCATCTCGCTCATGTAAGGCAGAGCCCCACAGTGGTCCAAGTGGAAGTGGCTGTTGGTTCGACGGGGTGAGACATTTTATGGAAGACTTCATCACGGTCTTCATGTCTTCATACACTCATTTATTTGTATGATATTTATTTAACCTTGGTGACAGTGGGCTCGATGGTTTGGGATTCGAACCCACAACCTTCCGATTACGGGTCCACTTCCTTAACCGCTAGGCCACCGCTGCCCGCATGCTGCACTTGATGCTGAAAGAAACACGTCTTAAAACAAACCTGATGATGACGCAGTCCAGAAATTCTGTTAAGCGTCCATTCTGGGTTATGTAGGAGAAGTCAGGGAAACGCCTCTATGGAAATGAGAAGTTAAAACAGATTTAAACGTAGTTCGTTCAACCAGACGATTCACCACATGAGGTTCTGTATTAAAAGTCCCCTGACAATTTATTTTGCTTTTATATCAGTCGTGTTTGTCCCCTAATTCTGTATGTGAAGCTCTTGGTGCAGAATCACAGCAACTTTGATCCAATGAGATTTCCCCAGGACGTGCCGTTTCGGTGTCTGTAGCTTTGAATGCTAATTAGGAGGAGGAGAGGTGAAACCGCTGGAACCGCTAGGCCACCACTGCCCCATCTTTATCAAGCGATCAAGCAGTTTAAAAGTCTCTCGTCTCACAAGGGGACAGAGGCGGGACGAGGAGGAGAGCGGCCTATTGAAGTTGAGGGGCATTCGCAGAAATTACATCAACACCATTCGCTAAACAATGTTTGGTGCAGACAGGAAGGTGTGTCGACGTTTTTCCAAAATAAATAAATTCCCCTTGTGACGTCATAAGGGGACAAATTCCAGTAAAAACCAGAACGTTTGACATGTTCAGCTCTTAAAACAGTTGTGAGTGGAACGAGAGCATTTTAAACTCTTTACTTGTCTCAACCACTCGATCATTTGATAAAGACGCTTCTGTTTATGATGATGAATATTTCCTGCGTCACGACCACGGAGCTCTGCGGGTTTCTTACGTCGTCGTTGTAGCCCATGTGCATCCCGCAGTCCAGCATGATGTTCTTGCCTCCGACGGAGACCAGGATGCAGCTGCGCCCCACATCCTGACCCGCACCTGATGAAGAACCCACGACCGTCACACGGCACCCTGCATCACGGCGTCACGCAAAAACACGCCGTTGCTTACCCAGTGGAGTCACTTTAATATCCGGCATGCTGCAGGCAGTCTTCACTCGGCGTCCATCTACCGATCTTCAACTCGGGTTTCAAGGTCGGTTTTAAGAAATCCTGATATTAATAAAACAACACAACAAGACCAGTAATAATATTATACATCGATAACTAGCCGTACACAGCGGCCATGCTTACTAACAACAGTGCGCATGCGCAATGTCACGGCTTTGATAGGCTCGTTGGTCATTAAGTTATCCAATCAGATAAGATGTTTAGAACACGTGACATTTTTTACCGAATGTTATTGGCTGGAGTGGCCGGGCGGAATTAGGAAGTAATCTTCTTTCTGTTCAATGACCGTATTAGAGACGCGTCCATGGCCGTGGCGGTTCCTCGGCGTCGTCTTTAGGTATTTAATTCAGTGAAGACATGGCGGAGCCCGCTGCCGAGGAGCAGAGGTTCAGTTTGAGGGAGGTTCTGGACACGTTTAGGTCGTGCCTGTCGGAAAACAGGGAAGTGCTGGTCGCGGACTACGTGGCGGGGTGGCGAGGGCTCGTCAGGTGAGCTCACCTGAATCTTACAGGCTCTGGCTGGTTTGGCGAAGCTGCAGCCGCTCTGCAGTGGTCCAGGGCAGGACGGGGTCAAGGGTCACTGATGCACGTGAGGGGTGGAGTCTGGTGCGACCGTGGATCTGCTGCAGATGGAAAGGAGCGGACAGTTGGTGACAGTGGGC
Organism: Denticeps clupeoides; assembly: GCF_900700375.1. Taxonomy (NCBI): domain Eukaryota; kingdom Metazoa; phylum Chordata; class Actinopteri; order Clupeiformes; family Denticipitidae; genus Denticeps; species Denticeps clupeoides. The sequence continues at coordinate 432,751 of NC_041716.1, forward strand.
AGCCATGACAGGCACCCGGGGAGCAGTGGTGGCCTACTGGTTAAGAAAGCACCCCCGTAATCAGAAGGCTGCTGGTTCGAATCCCGGCCTGCCAAGGTCCCACTGAGGTCCCCTTGATGAAGGTACCGTCCCCACACTCTGCTCCCCGTGCGCATGTCATGGTGGCCACTGTCACCAAGGGTGACGGTTAAAAGCAGAGGACACGTGTTCACCGTGTGCCGTAAAGCGACTGATTGTCATTGTGAAACACTGCAGCACAGTGGGATTCGGACCCACAACCATTCGATTATGGGTCCAGTTCCTGACCTGCTAGGCCACCTGCTGCAACACTGTGCTGCAGAGTTTCACAACGACGGTCTCTTCACTGTCACTTTCACATCATGCACCTCGTCCTGATCCGCACGTAATTCTGCTGTTTGCACTGCTGGTTGGATGCGGTGCTGTAATAACAGTACAGAGTTCATATTTAAGTTATCGTTGCTCTTTTCAGGTTCCTGAACAGCCTGGGCAGCGTCTTTTCATTCATTTCTAAAGACGCCACCAACAAAATCCAAATTCTGGACAACTTTCTGCAGAGCGAGAACAGGGTGCACTACGCCAGCGTCCAGTCCATGGTGCAGTTCGAGCTGGAGAACGAGCTGGTGGATCTGACCAAGAGGGGCAAATTCCCCGAGTCGGGCTGCCGCACGCTGCTGAGGCTGCACCGCGCCCTGCGGTGGCTGGAGCTCTTCCTGGAGCGCCTGAGGACCAGCGGCGAGGACGGCAAGACCTCCGCCATGTGCTCCGAGGCGTACAACGAGTCCCTGGCGCAGCACCACCCCTGGATCGTCCGCACGGCCGCGGGCGTGGCGTTCTGCGCTCTGCCCGGGCGCGCCACGTTCTTCGAGGTGATGAACGCCGGCGCGCCGGACCAGGTGGTGGCGATGTTGGGCGATGCGCTGCCACTCATCTCGGAAGTGTACCAAGTCGTGGAGGACGTGTACGCGCACAACGATCTCTTACAATTACCGTAAATTATTCCTGAAGGTCGTTTAGTTAATTGATTGATTTAATAATGTGCGTATGATATTTTTATTTAAATACATGTTTCCTCCACCGTACCTCATCATCTACCTGACGCCGAAACATCTGAGGGAAGAACCGGGGAAATTATACATGGTGTACGGCGGGTGAAAATAAAGATTTTACTTCACTTGTCTAGTGGCGTGGATGGTGCAGCTCGTACGTGTACGTACAGAATATATTTATACAGGCCTGCTTTTCAGGTCTTATACAGTCCAAGCTTTCTGCTTCAGTGTTTTCAGGTCTTTTTGTCAGTTGTTTCTGTGTATTGGAGAAGAATGGGGTGGTAGTGGCCTAGTGGGTAACACACTCGCCTATGAACCAGAAGACCCAGGTTCAAATCCCACTTACTACCATCGTGTCCCTGAGCAGGACACTTAACCCTGAGTTGCTCCAGGGAGACTGTCCCTGTAACTACTGATTGTAAATCGCTCTGGATTACATCAAGTTTGTACAAAGAGCCGATATGGCAAGTTGTCAGAATTTGTCCCCCCGCCTGTTCTTAGTTGGATAGTTCTGGAACGTGGACCCAAATTTTCAATGTTTTGTTCCCTGTACCACTAAGTTCTCACTTTGGCCTGATGGTGCTCCATCATGCTGGAAACGGCATCGTTCTTCACCAGACTCTTCTTGGATGGCTGGGAGAAGCTGCTGTGGGAGGAGGTTTTGGTACCTGCTTCTACCTGGGTTCTTTATTCATGGCTGTGTTCTGGAGTAAAATTGGGAGCGAGTTCACTCCCTTGGACGAGAAGCAGCCCCACACATGAATGGTCATGTTGGCACGAGACAGGACTGATGGTAGATCTCACATTTCTTCATTTCCCCAAACAATCGAAAAGGGGCTTCATCAGAGAAAATGACGTTACCCCAGTCCCCAGCAGTCCAGTCCCTGTACTTCCTGCTGAATATCAGTCCGTCCCTGATGTTCTTCTTGGAGAGAAGTGGCTTCTTCTCTGCCTTTCTTGACACCAGGCCGTCCTCCAAAAGTCTTCTCACCACTGCGGGTGCAGATGCCATCACACCCGCCTGCTGCCATTCCTGAGCGAGCTCTGCGCTGGTGGCACCTCGATCCCGCAGCTGAACCATCAGACGGTCCTGCCGCTTGCTGGACTTTCTTCTTCACAGCACTTGAACTTCTCTCCTTGAAGAGTTTGCACCTAAATCAACCCTTTATCAGATCATCGATCCTAGTGGCAGGAATATGCACAACGATGACTGAGCGAGTTTCCTCGTAGGTAACCCTGGTTAACGGAGGAAGAACAAGGATTTCAAGCATCGTCCTCCGGTCTCCATCAGCAGGACAGAAGGATCTCCAGCCTTGTGCTCCTCAACACGCTCACCTGTGTTAACCAGAGGAGCACTGAAAGGATCTCAGCAGGTCCTTTTGTGGCAGGGCTGAAATGCAGTGGAAATGTTTTATTGGGATTATGTTCAAGTGGGACTTTGTAATTAATCTGATCTGATAATATTCTGGAGTTATTATGCAAATTACTGTAATAAAAATGCAAGCAGCAATTTTGTCACAAATGGTGGTGAAAAACATTCTCAAAACTTTTGGCCACAACATATATACACAACCACAGCATCAATAATTTTTTTTTTATGTACTATAATCATATACAGTACATACAAAGGGCTTTGACAGGCCCTACAGTTCACACACAACACACGTATAAGAGTTAAATGCTGTAAAATCCACGGATACTGTAGTTTTTACAGGTATTCATTGGGATATTACAGGGAAACTAAATTACAACAAGTTACTGTAAAATAATACTGTTAATTATTGTGAAATGCTGGTAATTTCTAACAGTGTATGCACGCATGTGTACACTGTGTGTGTGTGTGTGTGTACCAACAGAAGTCGTGCACAGGCTGTAATGATCATGCACAATCTCGGCATGATCAGGCTGGAGTTCCCACAAGTTCCGGTAAATATGATAATATGAATTTTACAGCCAGCTAAATAAAACCATTTCTGCGTGACGGATCCGGGGAAATGGAATATTCGAGCGCTGACGTCGGGACGCGTCGCCATGGCGACGTGGGCGACGCTGGGGACGTCGAGGCAGAAATGGAGACGTCGGAGGTAAAGAGGACAGAACGTTCGCGTACGTACCATCGTGACGCGGTTTTATGCGTTTTTACGCCATTCTGGCTGTCGAGGCAACATCGGGGCTAATGAACCCAGTTAATTAACATTAACTAACCAGATCTAACTAATGTTCATTATGAAGCCAACTGGACAGTAGTTGTTGAATTATTCTGGAAGTGGTCAATTCATCACGAAGCATAATGGGAATAGTTTGTTCAGTAATGACCTGATCTAACGGTTTATATTCGACTTTATCAAACGATAAAGACCGTTTCCACAGAGATGCATATGAGCAGGCCCAAGTCGTCCAAAGGCCGCAGCCGACCCCTGTTGCGCTCTCAGAGCGGCAACTCTGCGGTTTTCCAGGCCGGGGCCGCCACGCCTCGCCCGCCCTCGCTGTCCCGTGACCCCTGCCCTCCTTCCCACGGCCTCCGGAGGGCCAGCGGTGCGAGCGGCGTCCAGGACACCGTGACCTCGCGGCCCCTCAACAAGTACAGGGTCCTGCCCTCCATTGAGAAGAAGCTGATGGGGAGCGTGGAGGAGAAGATCCTCCCGGAGGCGCGGCAGCACCTCACCTCCCAGAGCAACCCGGAGATGGTCTGCTCCACGCCTGGATCCTCAGAAGAGCAGGCCAGCTTGACGCTCGCCGTGCGGGCCCCGTGCGGGAGCAGGTTCGAGCACCGCTTCCGCCCCGGCAGCACCCTGCAGTCGGTCGTGGCCGCCGCCGAAGCTCGCCTGGGCCGGGAGTACCAGGGCGTCCTCATCAGAACCATGGACCGGCCCGGCAGGACCTTTACAGACATGAGCCTGACCTTGGCCCAGTGCGGCGTCCTCAGCAGGTCGGTGCTGTGCATCGCACAGGACCAGAACATCGAGGATCCAAATATCCTGGACTACTGACATGTATTCTATAATATATAACGATTCCAGCGGTATTTAACACAGGATGCAGATTTTTATTAAACACTGAAAACACATCATGAACAATCTGCCGGTTCCTTTTTTTATTGTAAGAATCAATAACAAACATTCAGAAAACCACACGTGCAGCAGAAACTACTTCGCCGCTGCATCCTGCGGCTTTCGTCAGTAATCTGTAATCCGGTTGCATCAAAACCACAGCAAATTGCAACGGTGAACACGACCACAACCCAAACGGAGGAGAAAAAAAAATGCATAAATCACTGCATTAAAAGGAACAAAGAAGTAAAGTGTTTTCAACAAATCTCACAGATTTCAGCACTTTGAACACAATCCTGGATTTACTTGGTGAAACTGCCGGACTTCCTGTCTACAAACAGAACAACGACGGAACAGAGAACAAAAGACGTAATACGACACATTTTTGGTCTTTTTACTGAGAGTATGTTTCCTTTAACCCTCTTGTTCAGGTTTCTAATTGCACATTAAATGGTTCATTCCACCTCACAATGGAAAAAAGCGAATAAACAAAAAATCTGCACTCTGAAGGAATGTTTGTAGGTTGAACATTGGGCCACAATTTGGTAAATGATGAATTCCTCATGACTACTACAGTCCTTTCTGTTCATTTACACTGGATTCTCCAAATCAACATGTTGGAATAAATAAGAATAAATAATAATTTCACAGTGCAAGGGAAAATGAATGAAAGCAGCGACTGCAACGTTTCGCACCCATTCCAACAGGAGTCTGCAGAGTTGAGCAATTGGCTAAAATCTTGCGGTAATGTGTCAGCTTGCAAAAAAATAAAACCCGCCTCAGGTTTGCCACTGGTCACTACTTTGCATGTAGTGATAATTAAAAAAAAACGTATATATATTTTTTTTTTAAATAAATAAGGCTAGGCGAACCCCTAATCTACGTAAACATCTTTATGCTGCACCCCCACCCCAAAACAAGAGCACTAGATGAAAGTCAAACAGCACAGGTATGATATGAGGTAACTGCGTAAGAAGCTTCAGATAAGTGCGATAGCGTGGAGAGGCCAAGCTGCTCCTTATTATCTTCAGTTGGCAATCTTCTCGATCTCATCCAGATCGTCGGTGTTCAGCTTCTCGATTTTCTTATCTGGAAGGGCAACAAACAGGAAGTGGTGAGCGTCACACCAATCAAATTCCGATCCAATACAGATGAGCGGGAATGAAAAACGCACTAAAGTGCTCCTGAATCTTGTTCAGAATGTTCATGCTGTGCTTGCTGTCGATCATGTTAATCGCCAGACCCCTTTTGCCGAAACGTCCGGTGCGGCCGATCCTGTGCAGATACGTCTCGTTGTTGGGATTACCATCTTTGTCCACGGGGAGGTCGAAGTTAATCACCACGGAAACCTGCTCCACATCAATGCCTGTGGAAGGAATAAGAAGATCCAATCGTATAAAGATCTAAAACGTGTTTAAAGCCACCTCAGCTCCATCCTGGGTAGTTTGGTGGCCTGTCTAGTTTTGGCGTCAAACTTTCCTTTTAGATTTATTAATCACATACAGACTCATTTTAGTCTACTCAAGTTTCAATTGACTAAAAATCTTATTTTAGTCAAAATGATCCATGAATATTTTAGTCTAGGTTTAGTTAATGGAAATTGTATTTGTTTTTAGTAATGCAGTTCTATTTAACGCAGTCAGTCAATGTAGTACAAGTAAAGAGTAGATCAGACAAAAACAAGATTTCCGTTCAATCGAACCCATTTAATGAACACTGTTTCTTTTCCACTTCATTGTAAGAAAGTGTCCAAAAGTCAATTTGTCGCTTTTCCCATCAGTTAAAGTACGTATTCTGAAATCTAAATTATGCCATAAATCAGGATTGAGGAACTGAAGCCATCTGTGCAACCGGATGGGAGGCAGAGGAAACAAAATTATTGCATAATAATAATATCAATAATAATGTTATGTCCTCTCGATTAATCACGTCTTGATTCGTTTTAATCATCTTGTTTTAATTCGTTAGCAATATTACATGATGTGGGTGGTAGTAGCCTAGTGGGTAACACACTCGCCTATGAACCAGAAGACCCGGGTTCGAATCCCACTTACTACCATTGTGTCCCTGAGTAAGACACTTAACCCTAAATTGCTCCAGGGGGACTGTCCCTGTAACTACTGATTGTAAGTCGCTCTGGATAAGGGCGTCTGATAAATGCTGTAAAATATTTCATTATAGCTATAGTCACATGACCAGCATTTATGTACCATCTTGTTTTTAATTGACACAGATATTCTGTCATAAATTTCGTTGATTAATTTTTAGAAAATATCAATACAGCAATATCTATTTTATGTGTTTATATTGTATGGATACAGGGACATCAAATATTGATATTTTTCTATAGAAATTTAGTCCACCAGGTGGTACTGTCAAGCGTGTTCTTTAGTGAGGTCAGCAGAGGTGAGAAGCAATTAATGTCACTACAACCTCCACTCCTGTAGATGGCGCTGTACAGCTGGGGTGAAAACACATTTACATTTCATTTACATTTACAGCATTTACCAGACGCCCTTATCCAGAGCGACTTACAATCAGTAGTTACAGGGACAGTCCCCCCCTGGAGACACTCAGGGTTAAGTGTCCTGCTCAGGGACACAATGGTAGTAAGTGGGATTTGAACCTGGGTCTTCTGGTTCACAGTCAGTAGTTACAGGGACAGTCCCCCCCCTGGAGACACTCAGGGTTAAGTGTCCTGCTCAGGGACACAATGGTAGTAAGTGGGATTTGAACCTGGATCCTCTGGTTCACATGCGAGTGTGTTACCGACTAGGCTACTACCACCCTAACACAACACAGCGTCTTGAATTGCAGCTGTTTTTACCTTTTCACTGAACTGTAGAGTATCGCAATATGTTCAGCATCACAGCATATCGTGATATAACCATATCGTGACCCGATACGTATCAGAATACGTAACGTATGAAGAGGGTGGACGGCCGCGCCGCTACTGGACACGAGATGAAGAACCCACCTCTTGCGCACACGTTGGTAGTCACCAGCACTTTCTCTTTGCCCTCTCGAAAGCGCTCAATCACCGCAGCTCTCTGCTCCACCACCATCTCCCCGCTCAGCAGCGCCACCTGGTGGCCTTCTCTGGACAGCTCTCCCGCCAGCCAGCCTGCAGTCTTACGAGTCTGGGGACACAAACGTAGGATGTTTCACACGCAGTGTAACGTCAGAGAATTGTTGCGTGTTTTCTGATTTCATTTCATCTTGTAGTTATTTAAAAACAGCACCGTAATCTCCACAACTCACATGGCAGAAGATCATGGCCTGTGCGATGGTGATGGCGCCGTAAATGTTGCACAGCGCGGCGAACTTCTCCTCTTTGCTGTTGCACAGGACGTAGTACTGCTTGATGTTGTCCAGGGTCTCCTCTTCGCGCTTCAGCTTGATGATGTTGGGGTCGGGCACGATCCTCTCGGCGAACCTCCACACCGAGTCCTCGAACGTGGCGGAGAAGAGCAGCATCTGGCAGTCCCTGGGCAGCAGTCTGCGGACGTGAAGAGCAGGACAGAGTTAGCTCGGAGACGAAGGGCCGGCCGCTTCCGGCGACGTTCACCTCTGGATGCGGATGCTCTGGTCTTGGTGTCCTTGCGTGGCGATCATAACGTCGGCCTCATCGAGCACGAAAACCTTGATCTTCTTGGGGTCGATGAACTTCAGCTTGTGGCACCAGTCCAGGACGGTGCCCGGCGTGCCGATGACGATGTGCTCCTGAATCTTCTGCCCTCGCTCCACTGAGGAACACAAGAACGGGCGCTGAGATTACGAGACTTTCGCGGCGAACTAGAGTTCGGGAACCACGGACCTTTATTGCCGCGAATGGCGTAGGACAGCTTCACTTCGGGATAGAACTGTCCCATCTGCTCGATCACCTTGCCCGTCTGCAAGGCCAGCTCGTACGTCGGGGACACACAGAGACACTGTGGAGACAAGAAGAACGCTTATTCACCCCACCGCAGGACGTCCTGGCGCGGCGTCACCCGAACTCTCGCCGACCGACCTGCGTCCAGGTCTGAGCCGGGTCCACGTGGCTCAGCATGGCCAACACGAAGGCGGCGGTTTTACCCGTGCCGGACTGAGACTGTGCAATCAGGTTCTGGGGCCTGGAGCCACAGGGGACACACACACAGAGCAGAGACGCGGAATTATTCCAACGTAAACCGCTGTTCTGCTGGATGCCAATCGCTTTCCCACGTTCCACGTGCGCTTTACTCACGGTTCCGCCAGCATCATGGGCAGCGCGTTCTCCTGGATCCTGGAGGGTCTATTGAAGCCCATGGCATAAACCCCCTGGAGCAGCTGGGGCTTCCTAAACGAACAAGGATTCATGGCGGTCATGCAGCAAAACATGATGACAAAACGAACGAACGAACAGATGAACAAACAAACAGACGAACAAACAAACAGACAAATGAACGAACGAACAGACGAACAAACAGACAAATGAACGAACGAACAGACGAACGAACAAACAGCCAAACAAACAGACAAATGAACGAACGAACAGACGAACAAACAGACAAATGAACGAACGAACAGACGAACGAACAAACAGCCAAACAAACAGACAAATGAACGAACGAACAGACGAACAAACAGACAAATGAACGAACGAACAGACGAACGAACAAACAGCCAAACAAACAGACAAACGAACGAACAAACAGACGAACGAACGAACGAACAGACGAACAAACAGACTAATGAACAAACAGACAAACAAACGAACAAACAGACAAACAAACGAACGAAGACGCTCACAGTCGCAGCTGTTCAAACGACTTGACGGAGTAGAGCGGGGAGCTGGGGTCTCTCTGCAGAACCTCCACTTGGTTGGTGGTGTTGACCAGGCTGCTTCGGATCAGCTTGTTGAGCAGCGACTGCACGGCGACGTCCTCTGAAACCCAGAGCAGCGGATCAACGTTTTTTTTTTCCCTCACGGCAGTCGGTGCCGGTTTTACGTTCCGAGGATAAAAAAAAAAACAACACGAGCCACAAAATTCTTAGCCTGGAAGAATTTTCATTAAAAAAAAAAAAAAAAAAAAAAAAAAAAAAAACTATTACTGATTTTCGTAAAAGTATAAAATTTATAAGCACATGTACCTTTATCCTCATCAGCAGCTTTATCATCGTCCGCTCTGTGCGTTACGGATCCTGAAACGAACGGCTGTTATATTTACACGAAGACAGAAGGCCAGAAAACACCTGCCAGTTCTCCGGTCTCAGTAAACCTTACCGTTGGTTTCGGCCTTCGGCGCCAGTCGGTTTTCTGTTAGACGCAAGGAGCCCATCTAACCAGAAAAAAAAAGTTAAAATTCCCACCGATCACGCTTTATACGTACAGACGCGGCATTTCTGGACAGAATACGAGGAATTAAAAACGAGAGTAAAGCCGGGACGTGGGTGAAGTCTGGTGAGTTCGTGTCCAGACGGTGGTCTTGTCACCCTGATGGACGTCTGGAGAAGCGAAGGAACCACTGGGTTCTAATCCCAAGCCATCAAGGTGCCACTGAGGTCCCCTTGATGAAGGTCCCGTCCCCACACACTGCTCCCCGGGCGCCTGTCATGGTGCCCACTGCTCACCGAGGGTGATGGTTCAGTACAGAGGACACGTGTCACCGTGCTCTGTGCTGCAGTGTCTCACAATGACAATCACGTCACTTTCACTTCACATGTTTCACTGGACAATGACAGTAGCGCAGCACGGACATTCATTTCATGTCACATCATGTTTCTTTAACGTGATGTTTTCAGCTGAGAGTTTCAGATGAGTGAAAAAAAGCGTACAATTCTGTAGAATATTGTAATATCATTTATAATATAAAGGACGCCCATGACATGTACCACTGAAACGGAAAGATATTTTTTAAAAACATTATGAAGAGACTGACAACCAAGTGACAGAGTTGTGGTGAAAACGTCGATTTATGTGTATAAAATAAGTTCTTGTCCCAGGGAAGATCCCTGCTGCTAACCGGCTAACCGCTAACCGGCTCCACTCACCGGAGCGACCGCCGCCTCCTGCTCGTCCACGGCTAAAGCCCACGAGTCGGTGGCCATGGCGTCTATCCAGCGGCTTGCGGTGGCCTGCGGTGGCGTGTCGCCTGAGGTGTCGCCTGAGTTCGACAGGCGAGACCGGGCGTCCAGGCCGAGCCGTCCGGGCGGCTCCCGGAACCGACGATTCGGTTCCGGATTTATTTGTTCCCATCGCGTATTAGTGAAAGTGAAGTTATCGTCACACGGTGACACGGTGACACGGTGACACAGTGAAACGATCGCGAATTTAACCATCACCCTTGGTGAGGTGAGCAGTGCGCCCGGGGAGCAGCGTGTGGGGACGGGACCTTCATCAAGGGGACCTCGGTGGCACCTTGGCGGCTCGGGATTCGAACCGGCAACCTTCCGATTACGAGTCCATTTCCTTACTGGCTAGGTCACCACTGCCAGAATTTTTTTTTTTTTTGCAGTCTGTTTTAATATATTTATTCGTTACAAACACTGTCATGCTGGTTATTTATTGCGCATAATCATTGCACTGACTATATACTTTTAAAAAATAAATATGTTCATATTTATCCATCTCCTGCACATATCACCTTATTTGACCTGTATCCTGCACTTGCTGCTTATTGCACATCTGGTTAGACCTAAACTGCATTTCATTGCCCTGTACTTGTACATGTGTAATGACAATAAAGTTGAATCCAATCTAATCTTATGTATTTCACATCATCATTATATATTAAAACCAGAGGACTGAAACAGTTAGTGCCAAGAGAGAGAGGGAGGGAGAGAGGGGGGGGGGGGGGGGGGAGAGACAGGGGAGAAAGGGAGAGAAAGAGGGAGAGGGGGGGGGAGAGGGAGAGAAAGAGAGGGGAGAGAGAGAGAAGAACACATGGCAACCTGATGTCTGCTCTATATTGATTGTCATGGTTACCCCTCCAGAAAAACAGACTCACACGGTGTTTCGCTGGCTGTGCTGGTGTGATGGTGTGATGGGGCTTTGCAGGTACGACCCGGATGATCAGATTTGATGGGGTTCAAAGAGGGGTGGCTGTGTTGTCGGAGGGCTGTCCCCCCTGAACCCCTGATTAATCACAGAGAGAGAGAGAGAGAGAGAGAGAGAGGGTGGGTGGCGTCCTGACGCCGAGGGCTTCTTCCCGTAACCACATGTCCCTCTCCGTTTAGACGCCCAGCTGCTGGAGGAGCAGCATCTGACCAAGGTGGAGAGAAGCAGTAAACGAGGTAAGAGCCGCATGTTCACTGCATGGAGCTGTTCTCCGCAGCAACAGGTGCCCGCCGCTCGCCGTTTTTCCATCCAGCCTGTTCCTCAGGAGCTTCTGATGATTCGGTCCCGGCCACTTTTCATTTCCAAACGCGCCGTTTTCCTCTGAGAAGGTGCATGTTTCTGCAAGAGGGTGGCAGTGTTCTGGTCCGGATTTAAACTAGCAGATCCTCTTTTCTTTTGATGGACCCACATGGACCTCTCATCCTCCATCTTTGATGTGCCAGTTGCCTTTGTTGACAGTGTTGGTTGAGATCTGATAAGGAGTCCATCCGTGCTGCTGCCCTCATACCCTGGTGCAGGCGCCATGGGTTTAAACTCCCGACGTGGAACTTCTTCACCTCAAGTAGAAGCTTCATTCTGGTGTTTTCTCAGTTTAGATGTTTGTTAAATTTCTCTCTTGGCGTTAAACTACCTTCGAATAGAGAAGAAATAATCATGGTCAAACAAGCGCACATTTTCTGATGCACCAGATTGTGGGGAAATGAGAATTTACCGCTAGTTTTACCAGGTGTTCAGGTCATTGGAGCTCATGGCTAATTGGTCCTTGTTCCTCTGTTCCTCAATATTTCACCGTTAACATCGGAACCGGAACTTTTTGCTCGGTCGTGTTCTGTGAACTCTGTAGAAGTTGCTGGAAGGTCGTGTTGATCCGTGGGCCCGTCTGTGTCGGTTCGAAGCGTTCGAGACCTGAAAGCACCACCATGCCTGGCCTGATCAACATAGGGAAGGGGACTGCCCTGCCCCTCAGCGTCTCCGAGATCACGTCCTGCGTCAGGGGCTACACGCTCGCCATGACGGCGTCCTTGACGTACAACAACATTGAGGATCACGCGGTGGAGGGTGAGTTTACGTCCAGACGTCCTCCGTGTGCACGTGTAGCTGACCTTGTTGGTGACGTTTGTTTGCTGCATTGATCGCTCTGCTGGCGTGTCTGCAGGGTTCTTCGTTTATCCTCTGGAGGAATGCTCCACGGTGGTGGGCTTCGAGGCGATGATTTCCAACCAGATCATCACTGTGCAGATTAAGGACAAGACGAAGATCGACGACTGTTACTTTGACGGCTGCTCTTCTGCCAACGGAACGTTGCAGTGTGGTGGTGGTGAGGACCTTCCGTCTCCATATGGATCCCTCGTCCTAATGGTGCTTTGAGGGTTAACAGGACTGTCATGTTACAGGGAACATTGTGGTCGACGAGGACCTGGAAAGGACGGTGTTGGCGGTGAACCTGGGGCTCATCCCTCCCTTGGAGACCGTCAACGTTCTGGTCAGCACGTCCTCTGAGCTGTTTACGCTGCCGAACGGGGGCATTCGGGTGACGTCCCCACCAGCGTGCACACCCAGGGTCCAGAGGTCCGTGAAAGAGGAGCAAGCCTTCTCTCCAAGCACAAGGTAAAACCACGCGTATGTCGTGAGAAGGTCCAGAGGACATGGAGTAAAGTCATAGATCTCCTCACAGGAGAGAAAAACAGCCCTGTCCCCAGGGGTCACATGACCACACGCCCTCGAGTGGACAGCTGTCCCTGACGTGGCTTCTGGAGGACGAGTCCATCAACTCCATTGACTATGACTTCAGCTTCCAGCTGCAGATCAGAGGCCCGTACCTCCTGGCAGGTCGTTTCATGTTACATAGACCAGTTCCTATTGAAAATGTCCACGGCCGCCGTTTTACCAGTGACGTCCCCTGTCCGTGCAGGTGTGGAGAGCCCGTCCCACGCCATCCGAGCGGACGCCGACCCGGACGCCCGCTCCGCCACCAACATCGTCGTGACTCTGGCCGACAAGTACACCTACGACTGCCCGGTGGAAATCCTCATCTACCCCAGCGGTGCGTAGCGTCCAGGCAGCTGCCACGCCCGCACACCCGTCCAGCCAACGTAGCGTAGAAGCTTCACGCTCAACCTGCCGGGCTGCAGAGAGACGGAGGTTTATTAGATCAGCAGCTACTGAACGCCGTTTTAATCCCATCAGGCCTCTTGCTCAGCACAGACAGATGAGACATCCACGGTCCTCCTCGTCCTCTTTCTCCCTCCGTGTCCTCAGAGGCTGACATCAGCGGCCATGTGGGTGCAGGGGTCATCAGAGCTCCAGTGACCACATGGCCGAAGGCTGATGGCCGCGTTCAAATGCGGCTCTTCGTCAGAATGCTGCTTTTTGGGGGCCGGTGGGCGTTAAGGCCTGAGTGGGAGGAGTGAATTAATGAACGATATAAACACACCAGTCGCCATGGTTACAGGTGTACAGTGTCCCACTAGTCTCCTCATTACGCCCCAGAAGTGAGATGAATAAGATGAATTCGGTCTCCATTCAGCAGAGATGAGTCACACACTTCCTGCCGCCAACAGAGCCCCACCTGCCGCACGTGCTGGTCGAGGACGGGGACATGACCCTGGAGGAGTACGACGAGCACCTGAGGGGCCGCAGCGGCTTCATCAGGGCCACCAAGAAGGACCCCAGCAACGAGAAGAAGGTGGGAGACGCACGTACATTCACCAAAACACAGGAGCCACAAGTGAAAAAATTCACTTTTTCAACATACATTTTCTTTGCTTTTATATCTTGATGTCTTGTTGGTCCCCTAATTCTGTATCTGACGTCTCTTTCCGAAATTCAGTCTTGGTGCAGAATTACTGCCACTTTGATCCAGTCCCACAATGAGATTTCCCAGGGTGCCATTTCACCGTCTGTAGCTTTAAATGCTAATGAGGAGGAGAGAGGGCGGGGCCAGGAGGAGAGTGGCCAATTGAAGTTGAGGGACATTCGCGGAAATGATGTTTGCCGCAGACAGGAAGTCGTGACACGTTTTTCCAGAAAAAATAAAACGAACCCGCTGGTTTTTCAGAGTATCGCGTGACGGAACTAAAAAATACATTTGTGCTCATTTTTATAGGTTAGTACAAACACATAGGGTGTAGTAGCCTAGCGGGTAACACAGCCACCTAAGAACCAGAAGACCCAGGTTCAAACCCCACTTACTACCATCGTGTCCCTGAGCAAGACACTTAACCCCGAGTGTCTCCAGGGAGGGGAGGTAACCTTTCCCCTTATGACGTCATAAGGGGACAAATTCCAGATCAGACCGTCTGAGCTGCCGCTCTCTGAACGATGAAGCAGGTCAAGCAAAACACTCTTTACACCTATCGCCATTTCTAGACACTGACCATACACTCTCATATTAATATTAAATAATCCCACAATGTCACATTTTCATGACAGGGGACCTTTAACACAATAAATCTAAAAGAGTTGCATATTTTTAGATATTCGCTGCTACTGATGTGGATTGTTGCTATGACAAACCTTGATGCCGTTTCCAGCAAAAGCAATTCAAGCTGCCTGAAAATGGTGTAATAATGCATTATAATTGCATCGGAATTTGAAGGTAAATCAAATTTCCTGTTGCATTTCCACACCCAGGACTTTATGAGTAAGATGCGCTATTGTTTTCAATATATCAAAATAATAATGATGAAGTTTGAAAATACATTTGTACAGTGGTCACTCTGACTGGCCGGTTCTTTGTTAAAATCCCATTGATGTCAGCGTGGGCGTCTTCACCGTACAAAGCCACGGGCAATCAGATCTTTAAGTGACCAGCATACCTCGACAGGAGGCAGCAGTGCTGAAATGACCGGCAATAAAAAGGAGTTTCTATGGAAACCTGGACAGGTCGGCGGCTCACTGTTAGGATCCTCTCCCCGTGGTGCTGCCGAGCGAGGGTGAAGTACCGCTCTTAAAGATGCTCCTGGATCGAAGAGCCAAACTCGTTTTGGGTACAATAGCCGCGGGGCCGTCTGGTTAAAGATTTTCCTTCAGGGACTGAAAGAAGTCATATTATTCATATTAATTGTAAATGCCACTGGGTAACAGGCAATGAAATTGTAGTTAAATTCTAGTTAAACTCAAATTATGATTTAATGAAAAATTGTAATAGGAGCTATAACATTAATTTCTTGTTTTCATTTGCATCATTAGATCTTTAAATGGGAGGTTCGTGTAATAGTGTACATCTAGAGAGCCTTGAAAGTGAATTTTGAGTGGTCTTCTCTCATCTTCTGCAGGTAGATATCATCCACAAGAGGCTCCACAAGGACATCCTCCACAGCCCGGTGGTCATGCTCAATTTCTGTCCAGATCTAAGGTCTGTGACCTCTGACCTGAAGAGAACGCAGGGCGAGTTCATCTTTCTGATTGACCGCAGTGGGAGTATGAGCGGGATGAACATCACCCGTGTGAAGGTATGCTGTTCTAACCCTGAGCCTCTAATCCCGGGTCGCCAAGGTGCCACCGAGGTCCCCTTGATGAAGGTCCCGTCCCCAACCGCTGGTCCCCGGGCGCCTGTCATGGTGCCCACTGCTCACCAAGGGTGACGGTTAAATACAGAAGAACATTTCACCGTGTCACTGTGTGCTGTGCTGCAGTTTCTTCTTCCTACCCACCCTACATTTCCCCTTCCCGTCCCTTTATTATATTGCAATGCAATATTATTTTCTATATTATTACTTTTTCACATACTTTAGCACCCAGCTCCCTTCCTCAATGTCCCCTAAACTTAACCTCGAACCCTAACCCGTACTGTCAGAGGTGGGTAGTATCAAGTTACATTTACTTGAGTAACTTTTTGAAATATATACTTTATGAGCAGGTTTACAACGCCGTACTTTTTACTTTTCCTTCAGTACATTTGTGAATCAGAAACGTGACTCTTATTTTTTTAAAACCTTTTATTTGCCAGACAGATGCCGCCTGTAGATCGATCACATGACTATTTTTCACCAATCAGACGTAGCCATGTGGCACAAACCCATCACACAGCGCAGATATGGAATAAAAATATCAGATGCGAGAATCTGCAGAGCTAAAACCAAAGGTTACAGAAAGAATACAGAATTCCAGTCGTTCATATCGACTCTTTCAGCGTTTGTTAAACATTTTGTTAAATGCCATCACTTCATTTTCAGTAGAGGCGTTATTTAGAGGTGCATATATAGAATTAGCGTTATCGTTTAGCTGTTTTATTTAATATATCAGTGTTAACACTTTTAATTAACATACTGTATATATAAGCTACAAATCATACTTGTTTTTAATATTATTAATAGGAAATTCCAGAATTTGCATATTTATATTTTTTCTGTCTGCATAGATTGTTTCTAAAAATATATATCAGATATTACAATCCACAGACAGTTACTCAGTCCTTGAGTAGTTTTATTACTCCATACATACTCTAACTCGAGTAATTTTTTGGATGACTACTTTCTACTATTATTTTGGAGTAAACTTTTGGGCTACTTTACTCACCTCTGCTTTCTGTTAACAGTTGTATTCTGAAAGATATTGCAAATATTTGTTTATTTTTGCATGTTTGCACGATATTTTATTCTACTGTGAGGGGAGTTGCTGGTGCAGAAATTCCTCCATGCATTTCATAACGCACAGAAGTGAATTATGGCACATTTCTTTACTACGTGAAAGTGCAGGCTCGGCCTGGACGGTGTGAGGACGTGCTGGGCCTGACACCCGCACACACATACGTGGAAATACGAATAAATATGTCACTCCTATTGGGCTCCTGGGTAATTTGCGGTGAAACGCAGCAGCTGGAACACGGTAGCCATGCAGACGGTTAATAAATGGGGGAGTCCTGGGGAGAGCTCATGGTCATGAGGCCGAAGAAACGTCATTAACCCATGAACTATTGTGGAAGGAGGTTCTCCAGCAGAACCGATATCAGGCGGAATATGCCGACTCCTTCGTTAACGGCTCAACACTCGCACCACAATTAGCGCCGATGAGGTCAATGCTGTAAATCTGCTCGAACGCAAAAGGTCAGACACAATCACCTTGGCTCCGACGTGCCCCTCGGCAGGGGTCGATATCTTTACGCCGACGCTGACCTTTTAATGTCACCCCCCCTCCCGGCAGTCACCTCTGCCCCCCTGTAACCGCTTCCGCGGCGCTCTGCGTACGAGCTTGCTCTGTGTTTGACAGGACGCCATGGTCGTGATCCTGAAGAGCCTGTTCCCAGCATGCCTCTTCAACATCGTCGGCTTCGGGTCCACTTTCAAAGCCCTGTTCTCCGCCAGCCAGCCGTACGACGAGGTAGGACGCCGGTGGGGCCTCAGGCCAGTTAGATCAGCCACGAACCGCCGCACACACCGGTCCCACGGCTCCTCTCATCCTGGCGCAGGAGACGGTAGCCGCGGCCTGCGAACACGTCCGGAGGATCCGCGCCGACATGGGGGGCACGGACATCCTCGCCCCCCTCAGCTGGATCCTGCAGCAGCCCGTGCAGAGGGGTCACCCCCGCCTGCTCTTCCTGCTGACCGACGGCGGCGCCAGCGACACGGGGAAGGTCCTCCAGCTGGCCCGTAGCCACGCCCGTTTCACCAGGTACCGTCCTCTCACTGACACGCCGCTGCTTACGTAATCCTTACTTGCTGAAATTTAGAGAAGAAATTTGCCTACCCACAATGCAATACAAAAGCAAAAAAAAATGTATTTTTGAAAATGGAATCTGCGTGGTGCTTTGCAGCGTTGGTCAGAGTGTTGGCGCTGTTGTCATGGCTACTTGCAGACATTCAGGCTGCTCTATGATGGAGAGTTGAAAACCCCGACTGACCTCTGAAACATGTTGCACCAAATACAAAACCAGCAGAATTCAGATTTTTTTTTTTTGCTGGAGAGAAAATTCATAAGTAGGTGCATTATTTCAGATTCTAAATGCTTTTCTGAAACATGCACATTCCTGAAAGGGCTCTGAATGATCTTTTACTTGTAAATGAAGGGCACGTAATTCCACAAAGCAGGAAAATCAGTATTAGAATTAGAATCATATTTGTTGGCCAAGTAAGTGCAGCACATACAAGGAATTTGATTACGGTAGACGGTGTCTCTCAAGTACAGAGTAGAAAAAAGCGTTATTGTAAGTGTTATTGTACAAGTTATCAAATTTATTTATACTGTTTATAAATAATATATCTATGTATAAATGTATGTAAGAATGTACATAGGTCTATAAGTGTATAGAGATGAAAACAATGTGCAGTACAATAAATAGGCAAAAAATCTAAATCCTATATACAGAGTGTACATAAAGTGATCAGACTGTGCACCAAACATGTATGCATGGATGCCAAAAAACCTGACTTAAATCACACATAACAATTCAACACAGTTCATCTTCTAATTATCATTAATGGAGAAATATAAAAACCATTCTGCAGCCACAGCAGTGTCTTCTGTCTTTTCGAAGGCCTGCCGGTCTGAAGACCCCGGCAGGGAGCAGCAGCCTTTTCTTTCCTCTTCAGGCGCTCGGTTTCTCCGTTTCAGGAGATAATTTTTTGTGGTGGAAGAGTTACAAATTGAGTGACTGAGATTTAGTCTGGACATAAATGGATCAGATGTAGAACATATGGACAGCTTTAGATACCAGGTGTTCACCCTCGGATGTGTGTGATATAATTCACATCATCAATGGCTTAGATGCACAAATGAAAAAAATGGATAAATATGCGATAAATTACAATTTGGTTGAATTTTGAATTTTTTTGGCCATGGACCATGACACTGCAGCACAGCACACGGTGACATGGTGACACGTGTCCTCTGTATTTAACCATCACCCTTGGAGGGCAGTGGGCACCATGACAGGCTGGGGACCAGTGTGTGGGGACAGTGCTTTAATGAGACATGGTCACAATTTCTTGTCCTTGCTAAATCCTTTATGGAAACTTTTTTTTAAAACATATGTCACGGTTCTATTTTCAGGAAATGGTACTAGTTCTAGGTCTTTGTTCAATCTTCTTGTTCTGATTGCTAAGAAAATCCGAAGTGTCCCAAATCAAATGATTCTAAAAAATATTTCTCCTCACAAAATGTCTGGCACGTTCACATAAACTGAAGAGCCTGTAGACCAACTGTAAAAAAAAATGGGCAGAAATTGGTAACGCTAGTTTAGATCTGCATCAAATTTGTAAGATATGAGCAAGACATTACAAATTTAGTACACATTGGTCACTGGGGGGCATAACAGCAGGAAATCATATTTTAAAGAAACTACTTCCTGAATGTATAGTTTGAGCGTCCAACCTTGGCAACATTGGGACTTGGTGGACTTGGATCTAAACTGGTTGTCTCTAGCACACCACTATCTGAACAACCAGGTGGATCTGCTAACAGTTTCTCCAGCATATCGGGATCATGGACAGTGATCCATGTCCCCAATCATCTGCCACTGGGAGGTAGAACCTCCTTCTTGTCGTGGAGTGCAGCCTCATTTAAAAACATTTGTTTATTGGCTTGGTCGTAGAGTAGAGGCCAAACGTTTGGACACCTTCTCATTCAACGCATTTTCTTTGTCTTCATGACCATTTACGTTGGTAGATTCTCACTGAAGGCATCAAAACTATGAATGAACACATGTGGAGTTCTGTACTTAACAAAAAAAGGTGAAATAAGTGAAAACATGTTTTATATTCTAGTTTCTTTGCTCTGATTACTGCTTTACACACTCTTGGCATTCTCTCGATGAGCTTCAAGAGGTCGTCACCTGAAATGCTTCTCCAGCAGTGTTGTTCCCAGAGGTGTTTAGCACTTGTTGGTCCAGCTCACCCCAAACCATCTGGATTGGGTTCAGGTCCGGTGACTGTGGAGGTCAGGTCCCCACTTTTTGTTAAGTACATAACTCCACATGTGTTCATTCATAGTTTTGATGCCTTCAGTGAGAATCTACCAACGTAAATGGTCATGAAGATAAAGAAAACAGGTCGAATGAGAAGGTGTCCAAACTTTTGGCCTGTACTGTATGTGGGGTGGCAGCAGATGTTTGTATGGTTCTCAGCACACTCCCAGGCCCTCTGTCTTTGCTCTGCAGGTGCTACACGTTTGGGATTGGGCCGAACGCCTGCAGGCGGCTGGTGGAAGGACTGGCGTCGGTCTCCAACGGGAGCTCGGAGTTCTTGGCCGTGGGGGAACGACTGCAGCCAAAGGTTCGCGTTTGCAGCGGCACGTTTGTCCCGGTCGGTGACACCTGCTAATTCAGAATATCACAGGGAAGTAATTTCCCACGCTGTGCAAATTGTGGCGTCTGAGTGGCTTTACAATCAACAATTAATTCATCTCCTGATGACCAGCTTCTTCTGACATGATGACCATAAATTAAATCTCAGATGATCAAGTCCCTGAAGAAGTCCATGTGTCCAGTGCTCAGTGACATCTCCATAGACTGGCTTTATCCTGAAACCAAGGAAGTTCTGCTGTCTCCTGTTGGAAACACCTTCCTGTTCCCAGGAGATCGTCTGATTGGCTACAGTGTGGTCTGCGACACGACGCGCTACCATGAAAACCCCAAGTCTGTAAGTTCACTTTGGGGTACAGTGTAGTACAGTATAAAATGGCGTCCATCTTCTGAGGACATCTGTCTTCCCCTCCTGATCCACGTCCCTCCCCCACGAAAACAGGACAAGCGGCGGCGCTACAGCATGATGCGCTCCAACGAGTCGGCCAGTTCAGTGTTCTACCACTCCCAGGAGGAGGACACAACGGGGGGACAAAGGGACACGCAGACCGTACCCCTGTTCGACCGCTACCAGGACACCATGTCTGAGAGCAGCCCTCTTGCCATGGAGCAGGACACGACGGGTAACAGTGGTGTCTTATTGGCAGAGACGTCCCTGCTGGTGTTCAGTAGAAGTTCAGCTTAACGTTCTCAACTCTTTTGGATTTAAGACCGAGATCCATTTTCCATTTAGCAGCAGTGGACATTATTCCTTGACAGGTGTGGACCTCAAGACGTCACACAGAAGAAGAGCCTACAGCACCAACCAGATAGTGGATTACGCCCCGGCGAAGAGGGGACATACGCCGAGCGACCCCAGCTCCCTGGTGGGGAAAAACCCACTGCGGCGCGCTAAAGTCCAGGAGCTGATTGGCCAGATGAGCCCGGAGCACGGATCTCAGTGGAGACTGAACTACCAGGTGAGCGACTATCATCACGACATGGCGCGTATGTGTGCAATGGCAGGAGGGGACCAGGTTCTTCATGTATTAGAGGAGAAATTCCTGATCTGCTCCAGTGGAGCAGCAGGGGACTTCATCTCCCGCCGGCCTAATAGATGCGTGAGAGCGGAGCTGGTAATTTTCCTTGTGTGTAATGCCCCAGAACTCAGCACCGAGCTCCACATGACGACAAGACGACTCGAAATGTGCAGGCATGGACCTGCAGCGGTGAACAGGCGGGGGGAAAAAAACGGTTCTGGTGGGTAGAACTTACAGAAAAACGCAGGATGACTGTGCACGACCAGAGTGGAAGTACAGGATGGGCCATTTCTATGGATCCACCTTAATAAAATGGGAATGGTTGGTGACATTAACGTCCTGTTTGTGGCACATTAGTAGATGTGAGGGGGCAAACTTTTCAAGATGGGTGGTGACCATAGTGGCCATTTTGAAGTTGGCCTTTGGATCCAACTTTTGTTTTTTCAATAGGAAGAGGGTCATGTGACACATCAAATTTATTGGTAATTTCACAAGAAAAAAATTTCTGACCACTTATAAAATGTGTTCAATGTCACCAACCATTCCCATTTTATTAAGCTCCATGTAAATGGCCCACCCTGTAAAGCCACCACGTCACTGCCCGAAATATACATTTATGGATTTTACAAGGCAAGATGATGGCATTCTGCAATAAAAAAGTGCTAAATAATATAATAAAATCCCTCCAGCATTATATGAGCTCTCATCTGATATCAATAACAGAAAACGCATTCACGATTAAGAGCAAGAACGTCCTTGATTGACTCTGCGATGTTCATGAAAGCACTTGAGAGCGTGCAGGAATAGATGCTAAAAAGACGAACATGTTCCGGAGGAAGAGAACAACTCTCAGTTTCCATGGCTGCCGGTACACGACAAAGCGGGAGACGTTTTTATGAAATATTTAATTCTCTTTTTTTTCCCCAACACAGCCACAACTGGCCAGTCTGTGTGCAGCGTCCTCTCGGGGACCCTCGTCTGTCTGCCAGAGGTCGCCAGCGCGGCAGGAAGGGGCTGCGGAAGAGGCGGAGCCAGACACCCACCCGGCCCTGGAGACCGGGTCCTCCACAGACAGCCCTTCTCTGAGCAGCTCCGGAGACGCAGGTCCGTCCGGCGTAGGTGACGGTTACGACCTGTTACGGGGACGTTGTGTGACTGGCCTGTTTTTTGTTGAAAGACGGCTACTCGCATCAGCTGTGCGAGGCTGAAACACCCCAGGAGCCTCTCCTGCCAGCGGGACAGGGCCGCTGCAAAGCTGTGGTCTCAGGCCTGCTTTGCGGAAAGCCGGTGAAGTGGGAAGTGACCTTTGACATGGAGCCTCATCTGAATGGACGCGAGCGGGAAGAGAAGGTCCACGAAGACCTCTGGAACGAGACCCTGCATCACCTGGCGGGCCGCTCCATCATTCAGGACTTCGAGCAGATGGCAGGGCGGGAGAGTGACGTTGAACGCGGTGAGAACTTCTCAGTTCATTTGGAAGGTTTCGTGAAAACGTGGCTTCTGTAACTGGTCACATGCTGTTCCAGGGTCCGGTCGGCGGTACCAGCTGTACGCAATTCACACAAGCAAGGCGTGCAACATCCTCAGCAAATACACAGCGTTTGTACCCATAGACCTGGACTCCAACGAGTATCTTCCCACCTACATCGAGTACCTGAACCTGGGTGAGATGCTGAGTTTAACTGTGGCCCAGATGCAGAAGTGCTCCGGTCAGAAGATCAGTTTGGAATCTCTGGCTTTTTTTCCAGGTGACGAGTCGAAGAGAGGCTCCCACTGCAGCTCCCGCTCCGGCAGCAGGAAGAGCCGGATTTACTCCGTTGGACTGGGACGTTCCCAGTCCGGTTGTACGTCAGAGTCCGAAGACGTCGCGCCGCCCGCAAGTAAGAACCTGATTGGACTTCATTCTGTACATTCTGTACCCTGTTTATACCTCCTAATCCGGAATCTTGATGCCAGTGCCCATAAACCACCCTACCTGACAGGCGTCAGCTTTCGTCATGATTACGATTGGTTTAAACAAGCATCCAGCTGGGATTGTACATTGTCCAGGGTCCAGACGTCTCTCCTTTAAACTCTATCTGCTACGGGATCAACAGCAGATTCAGGAAAGTCCGCACCAAGGGTGACGTTTCCTCTCCATGCTGCTCTTCTCCCTCTACAAGAACATCTGCACCTCCATGGACCCGGTGTTTAATAGTCTCCATGGTCATCGGATTCCTTCAAGATGATCACAAACAACACAATTGTGGCTGTTCGGTTCTGTTGGAGACCTTCAAGTTGGAGGGCAACTTCTCCTCTATCCAAGAAAGGCTTGGTTCTACACCACAGTCGTCGATCCAACACAGTCTGGTTTTGAAGCAATAAATGAAACAGAACACATTACAAGCAGTGTTGCCCACCTTCTCCTACAGAATGTGGCAGAAATGTACCCAGAAAGTCGTGAGATGTACCTAGATGGCGACACACGTTCATTTGCATTTAAATGGTGGTCTTTCCTTTCTTCTCAATACCCAATACGGACATTTTAAAGTAGCTAAAGGTGTTTGAGATGTTAATGTAGTTTTTACACTTTTTTTTCTACACATAAAACGGCGCGCGTCTTTCTTAGCATGTTGCCAGGCAGTCAAATCATTGCCATCCATAACCAAGGAAGATTTATGATTGGTCCATCGATGTAACGTGACATCATACTGAACCCTACAAAAAGTAGCTGAGGGTAGTCAACAATTTCACCAAAGTCGTTTGGCAACACTGGTTGTGTATTGGACACGTGTGTATTGTTATACTCCAATACGCCAATAAACCTGATTCTGATGCTATTTTCACACATGCTAATAATACCCTGTGTTTCTGCAGATGCTGAGGACACCCCTTCACCCTGCAGCACGCCGTCTTCCTCGGGCTGGAACAACTGTAGCTTCACAGAAGGTGATCACAACATTATCGACCGAGGCAGGACGGCGCAAAAGTAGAAAAGTTGGGGACGTGCCTGTCTTTCGGGTGGCAAAGCGAAGCAACTGTAACTTGACTTGGTCCACTTCTCTTTCAGCCTTCCAGAAGAGTCCGTCTGTGACCTCTGAACACTCACAGAGATCTATGGAAAGCCTTTTTTCTGCAAGGTGAGTGAATGAAGGCGAATACAAATCCTTCTCTGTTTCGCGTGTCCTCAAGTTCAATCAAAAGAGACAATTTTGTCATTTGAACTGTCGGCTATTTCCTCTCCTCCTAATGGCCTTCTCAGGTCTTTATCTGGCTAGCAGTAAACGTCTCTGTGGGACACAAGTCTCTGAAGGGTCAATCTGTGGCTCAGGATCCTATCGGTCAGAAGACCAGACAAAAGCTGGCTTTCAGTCCCGTGATGTTGATGACGAGCGAAGGTGGCGCGAATTCAGAACTGAAAATGGAGAATACGTCAGTATTGTACGGATTTACACCCAGGGTCTGGGTGGACAGTCCGTCCTTTAAAAATACATTTTTGGGGAAGTGGCGGGTAAGGAAGCCGACCCATAATCATAAGCCACCATAAGGTGCCACGAGGTCCCCTTGATGAAGGTACCGTCCCCACACACTGCTCCCCGGGCGCCTGTCATGTGACAACTAATCACATTCACTTCACACCAAACAACAGAGGAAGATGTTCCTTCCTATACTGTTTTACGAGTAGTTCTGATGACTGGTAAGAGTGAGATTCATCTAACATAGTGAGGTGCTACTGTGCCGTGGATAAATATTGGGGCGCTGCGGCATAATTATGGAAACAAAACTTTCCAAATATCAACCAAAAATCCAACGCTGAAACGTAAAATAAAAGGTTGGAATTGTCAGTTTCGCTGCTGGCTTTTCAGTCGCTCAGCCCCGTTTTACGAATATGGTTGGACTTTTGCCACAAATCTCTCGTGTGGGCGGGGCTTCGCTTCATTGCCCAGCAGGTATTTGAGTGACCGCTCTGTAGGTATTTTTCAGATGGCCGATCCTCACTGCTGCTTCACTTCCTGCCCTCCATCTGAATTCAAATTGGGGTCTGATGGACAACCTGCAGGACGCCTGGATGTTTGGCTGCTTTGTCCATTTAGTGACAAAAAGTCTTCCCCTTTCCTCCCTAAGATTGAATCTGACTCGGACTAAACTCCTGACGAAAGCTGCCCGAGGGTTCATGTGCCGAACTCCGGCCAAAAGCAGCGATTCCTCCAGCGACGGTGAGAATGACAACAAGGACTACGTTCCCCTGGTGAGTGGTGACAGGCGGTGACAACGTGTACAGATGCTTTAACCCATGCAGACCGGTCCTAAAAGGTCCAACCTGGTTCTAAAACAATGTTTTCATCCTGAATCGACATTTACAGCTTTTGCCAGATCCTTTTTTTTAAAAGTCCGATCTGTGAATATTTATTAGCTTATTAAATATTCGTAACTAAAGGAATTAAGGCCAGATTGTAACATTTGACCATCGTAGGTCCAGGTGCTCGCCCACGTGAACCTCTCCAAATATTCTGCTCCTGGTAGGCATCCTTGCAGTTGGCCAGTGGAGCGTTTGTGCTGGACGTGGCTTTGTGTGAAGCCATAAACGTGCCGATGGACAAGCTA
Source organism: Denticeps clupeoides (assembly GCF_900700375.1). Classification (NCBI taxonomy): domain Eukaryota; kingdom Metazoa; phylum Chordata; class Actinopteri; order Clupeiformes; family Denticipitidae; genus Denticeps; species Denticeps clupeoides. The sequence goes on from NC_041716.1 coordinate 458,790, forward strand.
AAATGGACGTCCCCCTTCACCAGACACCGAGTTAGCCTGAGCCAACTCAGCCACTCCTCCAGCCGCCGGACAAACTGCCACACGGGCGACCAGACCCATGACCCTCCATCTGAAGACCAAGAGGAGTTAACTGTCAGCCGACACAACGCGTCTCTCAAGAGTCCTAGTCCTGGGACAGACCCACAGTTCCCGAACGAACCGTCCACAGCCCTGCTTGGGGACGGCAGCCGCGCTTCGGAGCCGGAGGCCTCGGGGACGCCGGGCAAGCCTGAACCGGAGGGCATGGTCTGGGCCACGGCGGTCGCTCTGGCCTGGCTGGAGCACAGCTCAGCCAGCTACTTCATCGAATGGGAGCTGGCGGCCGCCAAAGCCAGCATGTGGCTGGACGCGCAGTCCGTCCCAGAGGGGCGGGACCTGGCGGCGGTCAAGGCCGCGGCCAATCAGCTCTTCATCATCCTGCGGCACTGGGACGAGAACCTGCAGCTCAACATGCTGTGCTACAACCCCAACAGCGTCTAACGGTGTGCCAGTGTCACCCAGACTATGCCATGATGCCAAGAGCCGGGCCTGAGTATAATCGACCAGTTTACACACCCGATCTTCTCTACGTTATCGGTATTAAATGTACCTATGCCAAACTTGCCGTTCAGCACATGCCTTGTTATGTAGCACTGCCACTTTGTATGCTTCAGCGAATATATATACACACACAACATGCCATCATCATCATCATCATCCTCGTAAGAAGAAGTCGTGTTCTTGATCGCGTAGCAGAGCTGTCATCCATAGACATTCACCGCAGTCTGTCGGTCTATTCAGATGCTCGCGTCAGCATGTCACTTGCGTCTCAGTCTCAGACCAGAAGTGCCTCTCCACACTGACAATGCAGAGACCGGTGAGACGTTCGTCGTGTGTGGCGTTACGCTTGTGTTTCTTTATCCGTTCCAACCAAAAACACCTGTTTAGCGTCACTGTTTTCTAGAAACCTCCGTGTGTCGTGAAATGAACCTAAACAGGTAAATATGCAGTCGCCATATCAGCTGTAAGACGTGTGATACGTAACTTCGTTCTGGAATTGCATCCTCTGGTTTGCACAGGTTTCTTGATCTGATGTAGTCTTCTGTGGTCACGGCTAAATTAAAAACCGTTTCTTTTTTCCGATGCATGTCAGACTGGAACTGAATGTAAATATCACTCAGGTACGTGGAGACTGACTGTTGCCTGCTCCCTGCTTCGTATCTTCGTCGTACGCTGGTGGAAAACGGTCTCTTCTCGCATCATTTCTATGGTTAAATTGTGTTCTGTTTATTATATAAATGCTGTTAAGTGCCTGTAGAGTCGGTGTGCACGTACAGTGATGCTGCAACTAACTGGATGTGATTAAATATCTGAGCTGGTGTTCAAAGTGCGGTCTCGGCATTCTTATTTCCTTCTGGGAACGTAGCTAGGGCACCAACAGCAACATTTACTTATTATAAATCCCATAATCACGTACAGAACGTCTCAATGGGCTTTGACAGGCCCTACAGTTGACACCCCAACACACTTCTGCACACTAAAAAAAGAAAGGAAGGAACGTTGGGAAGGAGTGATAGAGAGAGGGACCCCCTTCCAGGGTAGAGTGAGCCTGCAAGTGGTGTCAGTGCAGGCTTAGTGATGGTTTGTCCAATAACCGTCCACACATATTCAACAATATAGTAGTTAATTTGATAAATTCCCCTGAACGTGGCGTTTTATTGGCTGGGAGGAGTCACCTCTGTAAATTACTGCGTTGTTTACGCAACAGAACGTGACAAGCTGCTGCCCGGGTGACGTTGCTTAGCAACAGCGGCTACGAGTGGACAGCAGGTCGACTTTTAAAGTTCCTCAGTGAGGGTGTTTTAAGTCACACAGAGATCAGCAACAATCCACTAATTCTGAGTGACTGGTGCATTCTGGGAGCTGGAGTGAAGCTCCACGTTGAGTTTGCGTTGTATTTCAGCGTGGAGATCGACGGGTTCTTCAGCAGTTCACCCCTCAGCCAGTAGATGCTGCTCCACACATTCCGAACAGACGTTCTCCGTCCTGCACCCTGATGTTCTCAGCACTACGGCCGCGCATTGAACATGGGCCAGGGTGCAGGGTTCCCCGGATTTAACCTCAGCTGACTGCTCACCATGAAGCCGTGACATCAGCATTAAAAGCAGGAGGTCAGCATCACATGGTGGGGCCAGGTCAGGGAATATCTGCATAGGTGTAGAGTGGAACGTAAAGCTGCTGGCCTGAAAACCCTCTGGGCCCAATGATCTCAGCGCAGCTGAAAACCGACATTAAGGACGTAATAAACCAGGACGAACTGTAATGTCGTACTCACGTTTCAGGAAAGAACGGACCTGAGCGTGATGCATGATGGAGTTCCTACATCTCAGCAACAGTACCGGAGAAACTGAATTCTCAGCTGCGTATCTCTGGTCATTTGATATTACTTCCTCTACACTTTAAGAGTTGAGACGAGTTTAGAATAGTGATCCAACGCCACACTGCCTGTATTTTACACCTGGCCCGCAGAACACACGGTTTTTAAATATTTCACATTTTTATTATAAAAAAAAAAAAAGACCACAGAAGAATGAAAGTTCCTGATTCCACTAGTGAGTCTGGAGGATTCTGTTATGCTCATGACCGTCGCTGCTGTCGTCTCCATGGAAACGTGCTCTCACCGACGTTAACCAAATTCTTCACGATCTTATTGGAGTTATTGTTCCAGCATCTATGTTCATGTCTTCACGCAGACACCTTTAGAAAAAAGGCAGTTGGGCTTGATGACCGTCAATGTTGTAATAAGTTTTCTCAGAGGGATGACGTGATAAAGTAATAAATTAGTTGGGACATTTTGAAAAAGACAGGAATTATCCTTATTTCTACAGGGAATAAAAATCATTTTTAAACACTCCTTGGTCTGATGAGGGTGGGAACAGCAGACAGGATGTTAGTAGGGTGGTAGGAGCCTAGCAAGTAAACACACTCACATATAAACCGGAAGTTCCAGGTTCGAACCTCACTTACTACCATTGTGTCCCTGAGCATGTCTCAGGGACTGTCCCCCTGGTATGCAGTAAATGTAAATGGATATTTTATAAAGTTTAGTACGATGAAGTGAGCATTTATAAAGTAATTCTAAAGTTGTATAATTCTGAATATATTGTGCTTTATGTAAGAAAGGCTGCAGGAATTGGCCATCACACCCGACACTGGCAGCAAGGACCGCTGCGCCGTTGCCTCTGGACCTCTTTGGAAATTAAGAATCTCCTGGGACTGGCGGAGAGCAGGAGTCACCATGGCAACGGCGGGGAGATGAAATTATTTTGCTGTAATTAGCTGCATTCTATTGAATAAACCTGCATAACACACTCATCCAAACTACGGATGGTGGCCAAGGATCATATGTCATTATCATGACATTCAACATCACAGATTTCAGTAATATCAGTGATTTTTGCTTTAGCAATTAGTTATTAGCTATATTTGGCACTATTTATCATTATCACTTATCATTTTTTGTACATATCACAAAGTGATAAAAAGTGGATAAGAGTTAGGGTTAGGATTAGAACAATTGAGGAAATATCTTCAATGTTCTTCTGTTAAGAACGCTGTCTTCAGTTCTGCATCGATGTAAAGTTCTGAATCGCAAACCTCATGGACCTCAAACCAGTTCAAAGTGTCCCTCCATAAATTGCAGTTTTGCATACTATGACTGACCAGTGAGGATCATTCTTCTTTTGTCCAGGACAGCAATGGGCATCATGCACCGTTGGCAGGTGGTGACTAAGGTCACACAGGGCTAGGTGCCCAAAACCAGTCATTACAATTATCACACACACATTCGAATGGAATCAATCAACCATTCAACACATATATACTAAATTACGGGTTAAATTACTGAACATGTTGAACTACTGAACATATACACTGAATTACGGTTTGAACTACTGAACATGTTGAACTACTGAACATATACACTGAATTACAGGTTGAATTACTGAACATATACACTGAATTATGGTTTGATTTACCGAAAATAAACACTGAATTACGGGTTGAACTACTGAACATATACACTGAATTACGGGTTGAACTACTGAACATATATGCTGAATTACGGGTTAAATTACTGATCATATACACTGAATTACGGTTTGAACTACTGAACATGTTGAACTACTGAACATATACACTGAATTACAGGTTGAATTACTGAACATATACACTGAATTATGGTTTGATTTACCTAACATAAACACTGAATTACGGGTTGAACTACTGAACATATACACTGAATTACGGGTTGAACTACTGAACATATATGCTGAATTACGGGTTAAATTACTGAACATATACACTGAATTTCGGTTTGAACTACTGAACATATACACTGAATTACAGGTTGAATTACTGAACATGTTGAACTACTGAACATATACACTGAATTACGGTTTGATTTACTGCACATAAACACTGAATTACGGGTTGAACTACTGAACATATTGTCAGGATCCGGTCCGAAATGGGGGTTACTCCGGTCCAGGATCCGGACCGGAGTTTCATTGTTGTCATGTGTAATGTTCCCTAATCGTTCTCACCTGTGTTTAATTGTATAAAGCTGCCCTGTTCGTTTCTGTCCGCTGTCAGGTCTTTGAAGTTATGTTCCGTGTTCACCAGTGTCTACGTCTCGGATGTCTCCCCTGTCCTGTGATTCACCATTAAACCCCTGTTCCATGATGTCAGGTGAAAGCGTCCTTCGTTCCTCGTCACTCTTCGTCCTCCTCTCCGTTCACCCGCCGCGTCATGCCCGCATGGACGTGACACATATACACTGATTTATGGTTTGATTTACTGCACATAAACACTGAATTACGGGTTGAACTAGTGAACATAAACGCTGAATTACGGGTTGAATTACTGAACATATACGCTGAATTACGAGATAAACTACTGAACATATACACTGAATTATGGGTTGAATTACTGAACATATACACTGAATTATGGGTTGAATTACTGAACATATACGCTGAATTACGGGTTGAACTACTGAACATATACACTGAATTATGGGTTGAATTACTGAACATATAGGCTGAATTACGGTTTGAACTACTGAACATATACACTGAATTATGGGTTGAATTACTGAACATATACGCTGAATTACGGGTTGAACTACTGAACATATACACTGAATTATGGGTTGAATTACTGAACATATAGGCTGAATTACGGTTTGAACTACTGAACATATACACTGAATTACGGGTTGAACTAGTGAACATATACGCTGAATTACGGGTTGAATTACTGAACATATACACTGAATTACGGGTTGAATTACTCAACATATACACTGAATTACGGGTTGAACTACTGAACATATACACTAAATTATGGGTTGAATTATTGAACATTATACACTATTCATTTAAGCTGACGTTTACATTTACGTTGAATTTAATGTAATGTGAAGATACGGACATCGCAGTTTAAGCAGGCGGGGCTTGATCAGATCCTTCACATCACATGGTGGGGAGGGGCTGCATGTGACCCGTGAATCGGACTAGAAGTATAAAACGCTGGTTCTTCAAATCTCTGAACATGCTAGTACTGAATAATTATTATTAATGCAGTTAATATCCTGCTGTGTGTTTGGCTGCAGTACTGACAGTTTAAAATTAGACACTTAAATTCATTCAATAGGCCTGTGCTGCTGTTTTTTTTATATTTTAGGTGGTGGAGAACCACAGATCTACGTCGCACAATTCACTTTCATGTACTCCTGTTTTTTACTTTTTTTTTTTTTTTTACAAATTGCATATTTGTACTACTCCCTTCTGTTCGCTACAGATTGATATTCATATTTACATTCACATGCATTCGTTATAACCATTGCACAGTATTTCCATGCTGTCTTAAACTACATTTCCATACTTCATTGATTCCGAAGGAAAATTGGGGAAAATTGATTTAATCTCTTATGTTCTGCTGTACTTTATGTGGCTCACATGTGACTCGTCCCTTAAAGGGTTAAGTTCAGGACTGGGTCTCTGCTGCCCCTCCTTATTCACACCTAATATCAGGACACTGGTCCTGCGTGTCCAGAAGTGGCGGTGACAATGAGGACAGTTCTGGGTCTGAGTGTGGTGTGTATTGGTCTGGCAGCATGTCTGATGGTGAGTTTCTCTTTATGTTATTCAGATATTAAAATGAGCTTTTACTTCCTTTCTTCTCCTGCTTTCATTCTATTCCTGTGCTGTAACTCATTTGGAACTCATTCACAGCACGACTAGAAGTAAGTTGGTAATGTTCATGGGCTCCAAAAAAATGAGACACTGAGTGCCTCCTGAAGGATCGATAAGGAGCCGTGTAAAAAGCACATTATTTGGAAGATAATTGTTATTTTCCCTGTGGTTTTATATGCAGATGCAGCCGTTTATCTGAATTTACTAAATCGCTCATTTCCCATCCAGTTCTCCTAGAAACTTGTCAGATGTGAGAGGTTATGTTGCATTATGATGGGCTGAACACATCATTCATGAAGAAATAAGCACTTTTGAGAACTAAAACTCTAGACTGTGTATAATCTTGTATAACCACTTTACGGTAAAATTGATTCTTTTTCTTTCACAGCCCAGTGAGGCGAACGATAAAAAACCAGAGCAGGTCAGTATTTCAAATGATCTGTGAAAAGTGAAATTATCCATCCGTTCTTCAGGAAAATATGGAACTGTGACTCAGAATCAGAACCATAATCAATGACTGCAAATATCGGAATATTAAATACCATAATCGATAAAAAGGAGGCAAATGCAGATGCCTAACCTGCTGTTTTTTTTTACAGGAGAAAGAAAATGAGCAGAGGAGGGTGTGTAACGTGAAATATTATTTTTCTATTTTTAAATAAAATTGTCATAAATTTGCATATTCCTCGTCCCCACAGCGCATCGGGGTCATCCACCCACTGGAGGGACCCAGGAGAAAGGTTTGCATTTTTAATCTCTTCTGTGTTGTAATAAGTACTAGCGAGCCGCTCTTTTCTCCGGACAGGGCCTCGGGATCCCGCACCCCCTGGACGGAGGCGACGCCCCGCTGAAGGTCTGCCTCCCTGGCGCATTAATAACTGCGGTGTGTTGCGGACGTGGCGATAACCCGGTCCCCTTGATTCCAGGGGCCGGTGGCGAGATGCTGCAGCCTCTGCGAAGCGCTGCTGGAGTACGTGGTCAAGCGAATACCCTCCAATGGCTCCGAACCCGCCGTACGTGCATTCGCAGAGATATACGGAGCATTTCTAGCGTTCCAGACGATTGCGGCCGTTTCGTTTTCATGCTTTTTAAATCCATCCTCAGGCCCACTTGGCGAGCGTGCTGGATGCGGCCTGCGGCGACCTCAACGTCCCTCGACTGAACTGCACTCAGCTCGCCCGCCGCTTCCTTCCTACGGACCAGGTGACGAACAATCGACAATCTGTGCGCCGGGCCGGGAGTCAATTCCACCGTTCCTCACGCGAAAACCGTCCTTTTCCGCAGGAGCCGACGCCCGCGGCCTGAGGCCTCGGTCGGAAGACGACGCCCCCGTTATGCGTTTATAAAAACCACGTAACGCTACGAACTGTGTGTGTGTGTGTGCGTCTTTCACCGCGCAGAATCCCTACGATGCCGCCGTGGTGCAGGTCGGACAGTCCGGGACTCTGTCCTGTTTGGTTAACCCCGCGTGGGCGTCCGGGACAACGTCCGGCTAAAACACGGACCGAGTGATGATTAAATTGTGACGGGAAACTACTCAAAAAAACCTTTTTATCCGGGAAACTGGTTTATAGGAATTCTGGTGATCCGGACACTCGGCCGTTTGAAAGATAACAAATTCTTCATTTTTCACACCATCCCTTTTTGGACCAAGAAGCTGCGTGGACAAGCAACACGTGCGGCTCTGAAAAATAGTTTATTCTTTATTTCACGTTATTTTACTCTCCAGAAAAAGATAGTACGGATATTGGATTCGACTCGATTAATAAGATCCGTTTACCATGATTTTGTATGTATGGAAGTTCCATCTTGTAGTGACAGGGACAGTCCCCCTGGAGACACTCAGGGTTAAGTGTCCTGCTCAGGGACACCTTTTATGAAGTGGTATTTGATCTGTTTCTTCTCCAACACATCACTTCATCTCCAGTATCAGAACGTACCACGATACGGACCACATCTCCACATCCTGGGCAGGAAAGATTCATTTATGGGGACAGTAAAAGAAAACCGAGGTTCGGAGCCCCACTGTGACGAAGGTGGAATTGAGGTGACAGTGAGTAGTTGTCACGTGTGACACGGTGAATCGTGTCCCCTGTATTTAACTGTGTGTGTGGGGACGCTACCTTCGTCATTCAAACACACGTCCCACGTCCCTCTCACAAACCTACAGCATAGAACAATTCACCCACATGGAGAACCGGTGAAGGACCTTCACTTCATGCTTGTGAGAGGAATTTAATTATCTTTTCATTTCCTAATTAAATAGATAAGTAATGACTATATAGAGTAAGGTGGATGAGTTCATGTTTTTTTTATAGATTTTTATAAAAGCTGACAACAGAGCATCTTCTTCTGATTAATGTTCTCCACCAGGATGAGGGAAAGTTGATATGATGTTCTGGATCGATCTCCACCAGTTCACCAAACGTTCTAATCCAGAACCACCTCACGGGGATTCAAATCTTCTCACTCCAAGCGCCTCCTACAGATCGTGGGATAAGTAGGACAGCGCTCTGCAACCGGAGGTTTCCATAGCAACAGTCGGTGAACTTCTCGTTTCTGAGTCTTCAGTGCAGGAAGGAGAAGCAAAAACAACCTCCAGTGGAGCTCGGCAGAGGGACAAATTCCGTGTTTACGCACAAAGTTCATACCGAGGGGACACCTGAGGCCCGCCGAGGTTCACCAGGACCGAGCCAGGCGCCGTCCACGCTCCAAGCCAGCTGTTGCCATGGCAGCCACTCTCACATCTGTGGAGCCGCACTCACGCCAAATGGCATTATGGGCCGTGGATCACCTGCCCCGCCCGCACCTCAAACACGTGCTCTACACACAGACACGTGGCGGAGAACCTGTCCAAAGTTCTACTGAGAGGAGTGTCACCGCGGCCATTGACCCAGCAAACACAGAGGCCGAGGTTGACGGGACGTCTTCTAGAACGTTCTGGGACACAGAGGACTGCAGAGCTACAGTCACACGTCGGAATCATCTGGCAGAACAGCTTCAGCGATGGAACCGCCCATAAGATCAGCCGAGATGCTCAGTGCAGCTCCTGGTCCAACATCCAGATGTTCTCAACTTTTTGCAGTGATTCTTCTTGCAAAAGGAACTTGAAGCAAAGCACCGGCAGCGAAACCTTCAAAAGCGGTGACTTCCTTCCGTTCCCCCTTTTAAACCCTTCTTCTGGTGGGAACGCTGGTCTGATGTCCTCACGTGGCCCTCAGGAGCCCTCAAAGTTCACACATTCCACACACGTACACACAGGCGCACTGCAAAACACCAGATTTATTCACATTTTCATTGCCAGGACCACTTTAAAACAGGCACTGGAGCCCGATTCATGCGACAGTTAGAGGAGCACCCCGGAAAACGGCGGGGCGCCGCCCGTTCCGGAGGACGAGCAGGAGAAGCCCGGGAGAAGCCAAAAGAACGTTTCATTCTGCACAAAACAGCGAGCAACGTCCACCATGCAAAACACAGATGCCGGTCGGAACCGGGAGAGAGCGGTGGTGCCGGGCACGTTCCTGCACGTTCCTGATGCTGCCATCCGTCCATGGCGCAGTCAAAGCGGGACGTCCCCGTCCTCCACCCTGCTGTCACGTTCCCCTTCCCGCCGCCGCCTCGGCGAGGTCCTAGTCTCCGGGCGGGGCTTCGGCCGGCGTTCCTTCCAGAACCTCGTCGATCCGGTCGTCCTCCACCACCACTGGAAAAAGGTTCAAGAGGAACATTTACCCGCAGAACTTGTCCCACCTCCTCACACCTGCAGACGCAGACACGCGGCTTCATTATCCTGATCAACAGAAGTCATATAAAGTATTTTACCAGGTGCTGGAAACCAGCGTAAAACAGCGATCGGGGACAGAGACGCAACACAGAGAGGACGAGGACCAACACTACACACAACTTTCACTTTCACTTCCAACCACTCATTTACATTTACGCCATTTACCACACGCCCTCATCCAGAGTAGCTATGGGAACAGTCCCCCCCTGGGGACACTCGGGGTTAAGTGTCCTGCTCAGGGACACGATGGTAGTAAGTGGGGTTTGAACCTGGGTCTTCTGGTTTATAGGCGAGTGTGGTACCCACTAGGCCACCGCCACCCTGGACTCAATCGTCCCCCCAGAATTTTTGCACAAAATCTTCTCTTTTTACTCTTGTGAAAAAAATTTTATTTTTCATTTTATACTTTGACTTCACTCATTTGCACACCTTCACCCCACCTGTTACACATTTTATGTTAGACATAAAAGTGTAATATTTGGTTGTTTGCAATATTTGCACATTGGTTCATTGTTACTTGCGATATTTGCAATATTGAGGTCTGTACAGTCGTTAAAGCATCTCACTGCTGATCCTACCGTGCACGACTGTGTACGTGACATAAAGATTTGAAGTAATTTATTTTATTCTACCTCTCTTGCTCCTGCCAATCTCCCCCAGTTTCGGGGCTCTCTTCTTCTTCTTCTTCTCCTCCTCCTCCATGTTCTCGCCGTCGACCTGCGCGTCCAGCTCTCCATCCTCCCCGTAACCGCGGATGTCCTCCTCGCCGCGGGGCACAACTTCGGACATGACGACGCTTCGACTCGGCTGCGGTCGACCGACCGACCACGGCGGCGCGCGCGGGCGCGGGCGCGCGCTCCGGTTCCGGCGATCGGCCTCGGGTCCATGTGGCGTTTACATCCGGGCTATACACACACACACACACACACACACACACACACACACACAAACACGCGCCCGCTGCGAGACTCTGAATATTCACCCAGGGCCACGCCCCCTCGACCACCTTCACGCGGGAAATCTCCCGCGCTTCAATTAAGCGCCGACGCGAGGCTGCGCGCTGATTGGCCGGATTCAATTAGTCGAGGGAGGGGGGGGTGCGTGCTGCTGATTGGCCCGCGTCGGTTAATTGACGAGCCTGATCCCGATTGGTCCGGGTCCGTCGGCTACGTTACCGTAATGAAGGTGTGGCGTGGAGACGCGCAGCGCCCCCTGCTGGCAGCACATCATACATACTCGACATGTTGATCACGGATTTATTTTCACCAACATCCTGCAGAGAAACTCTTCTCCAGAACAACCGGAAGTTTGATTGGCGCATGTCATGAACTCGAGTTCAGGTTTAAGTAAACGTGTTAGAATAAAAGGCGGCGTGCTACGCGGTTTATATACGCCACTTCAGCTGTTGTACAGCGCCACCACCCTGTCCACGGCGGCCCTGCAGATGGGGCACCTCTTGGGCTGCGGCAGGGCGCGGTAGCACTCCTCGCAGGAGCAGACGTGGCCGCAGTGGAGGAAGACGCAGGCGCGGCGGCGGCTCAGGCAGACGGCGCAGGCGTCCCCGCCGAGCCGCGCCAGGGCCCGCCGGTCCCGGCCCCGCCTCCACAGGACGTAGGCCAGCGCGCCGCAGGCCGCCAGGCCGCACGCCAGCGCCAGCAGCCCCCAGGCGCGGGCGCCGCGCCGCTGCTTCGCCAGGAGGGCGTCGTAGCTCCGCCGGCTCAGGAAGTAGCGCAGGTCCTGCTTGGGCGGCCGCAGCTGGACCGCGTCGCGGTCCAGGACCAGCTCCCCCACCGCCGTCACGCTGTCCCCCACACGCAGCATCTCCTCCGTCTCCTGGACGCCCCGGGGCCGCTCGCCGCTGAGGAAGTGGCCGATGGCGTTGGTGAGGGAGCGGACGGCGGGGTGGAACTTCTCGTACGTGGTCTCCAGGTCCAGCTCGGCGGCGTCCAGCGGCCGGACCACGCGCACCGTGGTGGCCACGCCGTCGTCGTGGGACGCCAGGTCGAACGGGACGGTGTTGGTGCGCTGGTGGATGATCTTCTCGCAGTCGTTCCTGGATGGCGAATACGACGCGCCGGTTACGGACGGCTCGAACCGGAAAAGTTGCATCATGAAGAACATACCACAGATGGGTGGTGCGGTTCCACACCATCGTCTTCTCCCTCAGGGTCAACCTCTCCATCACTCCCTTGCAGTTGTCCACGAACTGGCTGCTCAGCGGTTCCTTCGCCGACCGCACCACGCCTACGAATTCAGAGAAGCAGGAGGACGCGGTTAAAGTTGCGACCGACCGCCGGGAGGCGGCGGGGGCTCCAGCAGACCTTCAATAACCGCGTAGGGGACACACTTCCCGGGCGACTCGCTCAGCAGGCCGCGCAGGTCCTGGCTGATGGACACCTTGGTGGCTTCCTGTGGACGTAACGGTCACATGTCACGCAGGGCCGGTGGCGCGATGGACAATGTCTGGCTACGGATCAGAAGATTCCAGGTTGGTGGTTTTGTGCTCTTTGGATCATCTATGGGGCAGCGGTGGCCTAGCCTGGTTGCCGGTTCGAATCCCACTGATGAAGGTCCCCGGGCGCCTGTCATGGTGCCCACTGTCACCAAGGGTGATGGGTAAATACAGAGGACACGTGTCACCGTGTCACCGTGTGCTGCGCTGCGGCGTGTCACGTCGCTTTTTATTTGTTAAACGCGTGACGTGGCGGACTGGTGACGAGTGTGCGTGTGTCGCCGTCACCTGCAGCGCGGCGGCCGCGGCCGACCTCCTCCGGTAGACGGAGAAGAGCAGCGCCGTCAGGGCCGAGCTGGTGCCCAGCAGCAGCAGCTGCGCGACGGACGCCTTCCCGTCGGGGTCCATCCCCGCTTCCCGCCGCGGACCGTCTGGGGGACACGACAAACTTATTCATCACTTCCCAACTTTTAGAACCGGAGCGGAGTCCGAGAGACCCAGACCGACCAACCTTGTTCTCAACTCGGAAAAGCAGACGGCGACGTCGGCAGCGTCGCACCAGCGAGCGTTTTAAAACAGTGACGTCATCGCGCACGTCACGCAAAACGGCTCAGGAAACCACAAACCGTCCAGAGTAAATATGGCAGGAAACGTAAATGGATATTGAGAAAGAAATAGCATTCTTTGCTTGTTTGTTGGCGTGTTCTCCGCGAAAGAAAACGTTTTCAGCGTGTGCAAAACTACAAATCCCAGACCTCCGTCAGACATACGTCACTTCCGCTTAAAGACGCGTTTACGCCCAGTGTCCAGCAGGTGGAAACGTTGAGCTGCGTCTCGACGTAATTTCAATAACCGCACCAAAGGACAAAAATGTCATTTTGCCATCAGTTGCTCTGACTTTTGCGATATTTGTGATCATAATTACTTAAAGCCAAGGCCAGGCTCTTCTGAGCATTATTATTATTATTACCTCTGTGGCATTTATATCAATATGAGGTTATATGAGCGCTAACAAGTTAATAAGAACAAAACCTTCCCTTCCTTTTAGATTTATGGCGTGTACTCTTGGGAAATGAGTTCACCTCTCACAACAAGGGCGGATTTGCTAATTTATCTGATTAATATGAAGGTGAGCCAGAGGTCATGATCCAATCTGAACAAGAGCCCAGTGAACCATTCCTGATGCATACAAAACAGCGTGGGCATAAATTAAAAAGGCGCTTTAGCGTGATGTAAACCTTGCGGTTGTCAAGCTTGTCTTCAGCTTGCATTATTCCATACTGTTCAGTTCATAAAGAGGAACCTGCTGTAATGTTTTCCGTGACTTTAATGCACTTTTACATTTTACATTTGTGGCGTTTACCAGACGCCCTTTTCCAGAGCAACTTACAGTCAGTAGTTACAGGAACAGTCCCCCCTTGGAGACACTCAGGGTTAAGTGTCCTGCTCAGGGACACAATGGTAGTAAGTGGGGTTTGAACCTGGGTCTTCTGGTTCACAGGCATTTGTGGAGGTCAGTGCTGGGAGTAGGATGATGGCTGAGATGTCAGCCTGGGGACCGCAAACGGATCCACATGTTTCTGAACATAATGAAGGACTCTCGCCACCCCTCACATGCCCGGTTCTCCCTCCTACCGTCTGGCAGACGGTTCCACAGCATCAGAACTGTAACTGCCAGATGCTGCAAGAGCTCTCGATGCTCTCAATGCACCACCATCAACCTACAAACTCGACAAAAATACACTTCCAGCCTAATGCACCTGCACTTCGCTCATCTCTGCTCTTTTTGTACATGTTTGTCTTGTGTGTCCTGTTTGAAATATCCAACTTATCCACTTACAAGCGTCCTGCATGATGTTGTCCAGTTACGTCCCGTTCGACCCTCCGTCAGGCAGGTGTGTGGTGTTAATAACGGGACTCAGCACTTTTTAATGAAAAAACTCACCGGCGCTCCCTCCTCATAACCAATTCACACGACATCCTGTTGTCATGGAGATGAGCCGAGACGATGTTGGGTAACAATCCGAGGAGGCTAATTATCGCCTCCGCTCTCCAGACCTCCACCAGGTCCCACCTCACCCTCTCCTGACCCGGACCTCTTCCCTTCATCAGGATGTGGTGGCCTCTGCTTTGAAAATCCAGTTCACATCTTTAATATGCATGTGGTTAAAAATGCATTTTAAATATGAAATGAAGAGGTTTCCTGGTATGAATCATGTACACATACTCTAGTACTTAATTAATAAGTGACATGACATGATTAATCAGCTCAAAACAAGGCTGGGCTCCTGTACTGTGGAGCACATGCTTTCAGTATGTGCATTATGAAGAATGATGAATAGATTTTCACGCAGTAAATCCTTTTTCGGGTCTGATTAAGGACATCGAGGTCTCATCCAATCACCGACGGCGTTCCGGAGAACACCGTTACATAAGATGGGAATTCGGTTCCATCGTTACTTCTACAGTGCAAATAAATAAAAGCCGGCGTCTGTCAGGGACACGCCAGCAGGGCTAAGGGATATTAAAATGGAGCCGTCTCGCTGTGGGGTGGGGATCAGAACCTGAAAAAAAGGGTGAAGCTTTTTGGCTCCGGCTTTTTTTTGTATGAACTCGTCCCCCGGGCTCTCATTACAGACACCTTAAAGTGCTGTAGGCATCACCCCGGGGCGAGGAGTCAGTGCACCCCTCCTCCCCACGATCAATACCGCCCCGTCCACACCGTAAATCATCTACAGTCCTGCGGGCAGCAGTGCACAAGCACAAAAATACGTATCATCGTGCGTTCATTCGAACTGCCGGATCGTGGCGTTAAAACGAAGAGGATGCGAAGCCTGGTCTGCACGCCGGTAAATCGCCACGTGGAAGAGGAAGAGAGGAGAAAGGCCCGGAATCAACCAGCCTGCCCTGTCCGCGCATGAAGTATGGAGCACAAAATGCACCATGCTCATCTCCAGGTGACCCCGCCTCGTCGTCCTTTCCCCCCCACGCCGAGCATCGCCGGCATCCGTTTCCATGGCAATGGTCTCGCATCCAGCGGCAAGGAGTAATGAACCACGTCCCTGCACATAATAGGCCTTTGTAATCTTCCGGGAGTCGGACAGCGTTAATTACCCGGGAAAGGCGGAGACTCCACCTCGGTTCCCCCCCTAAAAAAGTTAATACCCAGAATCCTATTCAGGAGCGTCGTCCTTATCGTCAGCTCATTCGTGCATACAGCACAACGCTGGCCATTAAAAAGGGGTCCGCTTCCACTTTTCCGATTTATTGGACCACTCCTGAACAGCCCGATGAAAGAGATTCCAAGTGATTTAAGGAGGTTGCGTGCGGCATTACGGCGTACGAGTGAGAAAACGTAATCAGAGATGATGACGACCCCTGCGGCCGCAGAGGTCAGCTTCCCTTTCAGGACACGTGCGGAAACCCTCCTGCAAATTAGAAGAGAGGAAGAAGAAGACCTGTTTCGTATTCTGCCGGCGCAGCCGGTGCCGCGAGGTTTTATTCATGCCTGCGGTGCAGAGCCTCCGTTCTCCAACGGAATAAATAAAAACGTAAAAGGATATAAAAACTGCGACCATGACCATCGCAAACGAGACATTTATGTAACGGGGACCCATTTTGGTGCAGTTTAATAAAATCTGTGGTTTGTACTTATTTCTGACATCTAGAAGATGAAGTTTAACGATTTCAGGAACAACATTTAAAAGGGGAGGAGCCTGTAGGCATGAGTGACAACTCCCACACACCCGACTATTTAACCCCCCCTGTCAATACGTGACACGCCCAGGTGTACATCTCCTCCCTTTCTCCTCCGTTGGTACACAGGCGTGGCCACGCCCACTTCCAGCACCAACATTAAGGTTATCAGGCGCTTTAGTTCAGGACTTCTGATGGCTGCCATCAGATAAGTTGTCCCCCGCGTATTCACGAAGCACCAGGACGACCCACCCCTGAGTCTCCGTATGAAGAGCTCGTCTCAGCTGTCAGGGTTCCTGTGGCCTGCTGGAGGCGGAGAGAAAAATGCTCCTTCCTCATATGCGTTTATCACAATCAAAATGCAAATGAGACAGATAGGAGAATATTCTAAATCTCAAAATGCATTCAAAACGCAGAAATGCTACCTTCTGAAGAGTATCTTCATTTAAAGAGACATTTTTGTTGGGTTGGAAGAAGTGAAGGTTAAACCTTTTTGAATTTGCCATATTCGAACGTACTGAGAACGCACTTCCAGAATCTTCATCTGAATTTCATATTTGCCTTCTGGAGATGATGTGAGCGTTTGTGTGTTTACGCCCTTTACGACCTTTCAGTATCCCAGAATCCCCAGGGGCGTCTGCGAGGGCTGAGTCTGCTCTGGGATCAGCACTTTGACGGCGGAGCGGAGGGATGAAAGAGTTAAGCGGGGGATGCTGAGGCGCCCGGCTGCGCTCCAAGCAGCGCTCAGCTTTCAGCGATGCGGCCAGACGAGAGCGGAGCGAGGGAGGAGGGAGGCGGAGCCATCGGCTCGCCGCTCTCAGTCTCTCTCCGGCACTCAGTCTCTTCCTCTCCACCCTGCTCCACCCTCCGGTCGGCGATGCTGCCCTGGCGGAAGAGCAAGTTCGTCCTGGTGGAAGACGAAGCCGCGAGCAAGCCCAAGAGTCCGGGCGCCGGCCTGACCTGCCACGCCCTCCTGAGCTCCCTGCTGCACTCCTGCCCCTACCTGCTGCCCGACTGCCCCCTCCGCTGGCTGGGCGGAGTCTTCCGGAGCCGGCGGCACAAGGTGGAGCTGAACCGGGACCAGCCGGTCTACAGCGTGCGCTACCTGGGCAGCGCCGTCACCATCGCGGCCAAGGGGGACGGCTGCACCCAGGACGCGGTGGCCAAGATCTGGGCGCGGAGCGACTACGGCGAGCAGAGCGTCAAGACCAAGCTGAGCGTGGGGCCGCACGGGGTCCGCGTGGGCAAGACGCCCGGCCACCTCTACTCCCTCAACCGCGTCACCTACTGCGCCGCCGACCCCCACCGGCCCAAGATCTTCGCCTGGATCTACCGGCACCAGGTGAAGAACAAGGCGGTGGTGCTGCGCTGCCACGCCGTCCTGCTGGCCAGGGCGGAGAAGGCCCGCGCCCTCGCCGCCAGCCTCCTGCAGAACGCCGCCGCCGCCCTCAGCGAGTTCAGGAGGCTGAAGAGGCGGAGCGACTTCCGCCACTGCCGCCAGCAGCTGCTGGGCGAGGGCGCGGTGCCCCTCGTCCCCCTGCGCCGCCTCCTCAACGGACAGTGCCACTACCGGCCGCCCGACGACAGGCCCAGCGCCGCCGGCCGCCTGTGCCCCATCGCCGAGGAGGAGGAGGAGGAGGAAGAGGAACCCGGGAGGGACCTCAGCTGCTCGGACAACGGACGCTCCTGTGAGGCGACCCCTGACCCCGCCACGCCCCCTTTCCCGCCGCCGGGAAGCTGCGGCAGGATTTTAAAAACTGCCGGTTCTATTTGACATGGTAAAGAGAACAGGACGCTGTCACCTTTCCCCAGAGTTCCTGCCACGTTCCCGTTCCTCTGCGGCACGAAGGTTCCCTCTCCGATTCCGAGTCTCCTCCACGCGGACGAGGAGATTGACAGGCTGGAGGCCTGAGATGGGCAATTAATCCTCAGACTGACCCGCCAAGGAAATTCATTTACCTCCAAATCAAAAAGCTGCATAAGCAACACCAACAGGAGCCTAAAGATTGACGTGATCAACAAAGAAAACTGTCCAAGGTTCCATCCAAGGTTCCGTCCACGGTTCCATCCTGTGTGGCGGAAGTTCTCTAAGTTACGTTGATCTCCAGGAAAATGATCTGTATTTCCCGTCATGGTGGAGATGATCTGACGAGAGTGTAAACGTGCTCCCCTGACGGAGAACGGCGTGTTCCTGTCCCGTCAACACGGCGGCCGTCTGTTCCGCGTTCCGCCTGCGGAACCCAGCAACCAGCAGCTCATCACACAGCATCTACACAACCTGGAGGGGAACAGGGAGTTTTATTTTGGGAACATCGCGTCTGTTATCCTGCCTGCACACACACACACACACACACACACACACCAGCGTGACGCCTGAAGATGTTCCTGTCACTCGCTGGCAGAGGAGCTAAATAATGTGACTCCAGGACGCCGGACAGGGCGGGAGTCACGTCAGCGGCGCCGTTAATCGTTTCTGTCAGGAGACCCTGAAGACGGGAGACTTGTTCTGCACTCGCTCGTTTATTCTGAGTGTGTGTGAGTGTGTGTGAGCGCTCCATTTGTATTCCGCGCTTGTGTTCAGCCCTGCGGGGTGCGGTGTTATTAGCCGGAGGCGCTGGGATCCCTCCCCGGGTCCAATCAGGGCATCATCATCATCACCGCGCCGGTTTCTAATTTCAGAAGAGCAGATTCCTGCAGGGGCAGCGACGCCACCGAGCCGTCGGAACGATCCCATAAAAACATTACTAGCGCGGTGTGAAGATTTTCAAGCTCAGGCCCGTAATGTCCTCTGGTGTTCGGAAGTTATGCAACAGCATCGTAAATAAAGGCCGGCAAAGCCACCGTCCCTGAATCAGCAGAGTAACGTCGTCTCCTTGATTAGCAGCACAGAGCCAAGATCAAACCTGATGAACGCAGAACATCACACAGACCTCCACAGCTGCCTCGGACTTGCAAGTGAAGGCCATGAATGCAGTAAAACATTATATACTCATAAAACAGTAGTAGTACAGGACTTGGTAGTGATGGTTTTAGCTACAGGACTGGGGGGTTTGATAGTTATTATTGTAGTTACAATAATAACTATCATTACAGGTTGATAGTAATTATTATATTTACAGGACTGGGGGGTTGATAGTGATTATTGTAGTTATGGGACTATGGGGCTTGATAGTGATGATTGTAGTTACAGGACTGGGGGTTAATAGTGATGATTGTAGTTACCGGACTGGGGGGTTTGATAGTGATTATTATAGTTACAGGACTGGGGGTTAATAGTGATGATTGTAGTTACAGGACTGGGGGGTTTGATAGTGATTATTATAGTTACAGGACTGGGGGTTAATAGTGATGATTGTAGTTACCGGACTGGGGGGTTTGATAGTGATTATTATAGTTACAGGACTGGGGGTTAATAGTGATGATTGTAGTTACCGGACTGGGGGGTTTGATAGTGATTATTATAGTTACAGGACTGGGGGTTTGACAGTGATGATTGTAGTTACAGGACTGGGGGGGTCTGATAGTGATTATTGTAGTTACAGAACTGGGGGTTTGATAGTGATTATTGTAGTTACAGAACTGGGGGGTTTGATAGTGATTGTTGTAGTTACAGGACTGGGGGGGTTCATAGTAATTATTGTATTTACAGGACTGGAGGTTTGATATTGATGATTGTAGTTACAGTACTGGGGGGGTTGACAGTGATGATTGTAGTTACAGGACTGGGGGGGTTGATAGTGATTTTTGCATTTACAGGACTGGGGGGTTGATAGTGATTATTGTAGTTGCGGGACTAGGGGGGTTGATAGTGATTATCGTAGTTACAGGACTGGGGGTTGAAAGTGCTGATTGTAGTTGAGGGACTAGGGGGTTTGATAGTGATGATTGTAGTTGCGAGACTGGGGGGTTTGATAGTGATTATTGTAGTTGCAGGATTGGGGGGTTTGATAGTGATGATTGTAGTTGCGGGACTGGGGTGGTTGATAGTAATTATTGTAGTTGCGGGACTGGGGGGGTGGTAGTGATGATTGTAGTTACTGAACTGGGGGGTTGATAGTAATTATTGTAGTTGCGGGACTGGGGGGTTGATAGTGATTATTGTAGTTGTGGGACGGGGGGTTTAATAGTGATGATAATAGTCCCTGGCCTCAGGGGGTTGCTACTGAAGATTATAGTTGCGGGCTGGACTGGAGGGGTGGAGGGGTTTTCAAATTAAAGATCCTAGTTGGGGGTGGGGGTTTGGTAGAAAGAATACCAACATTTTCACGACAGAACTTCATGTGAACATGAAGTTCTGTCGTGAAGATGTTGGTATTCTAGATGGTTCCTTCCTTTTCCCTGGCAGTAAACAGTCCGTTTATTCCCCTTTCCTGTTACCAAAACCAATGTTCAGATGGCCAGACCATAAAATGCTGCACCCAGAAATGAAACCCCAAAAAAGAACTGTACATTAGAGCATTTGGATCAAATTATGAGCATCCATCCTCATCTGCTCTCATGTTCTCTTATTCTCTGATTTCCTGACTTGCCTTGTCTCGTGGTTCCCTGATTATCTGAATTATTTGCGCCTGTGATTATTAATATACATTATTATGAAGAGGGGTGGTAGGAGAGTCTCAGGGTCCCAGGTTCAATCCCACTGTCACGTCGGCGAGCGCAGAAACGAGACATTATGGGAACCAGGGATTTATTAAGGACAGAAACAAAACCAGGTCAAGTTCACGAAAGAGGGCGGAAACACAGCACCTTATAAAACGCCCTCCCGATCAGGCACAGGTGCCGTCAATCCTGACACCCACTTACTGCCATCATGTCCCTGAGCAGGACACTTAACCCTGAGTGTCTCCAGGGGCGGACTGTCCCTGTCACTACTGATTCAGGACATCTAGTAATTGCTGTACGTGTATCTGTGCCGTGACCCATACGCCGCCCTGTTTCAGACGGTTGTCATTTTATAAAAGACATTTCTGATTCAACATTGAGATTCAAACATTTAGCATTACTACAGCCATATTACCGATAAGACAATCAAATTAAAATATATAGAAGTCATTTATTAAGTTGAAATCTGGTGTTAAAGATGCACACATTCTTCAGTTTCTGCTCGTAAAAGCTGCTCCTCGTCTTTTGTGCCTGATCTGAATCTTCTCAGATGAATCTTGGATTGGTGTGGTGTGCTGATATCCACCGTTACCAATCTAATGAGCAATTTTATTAGCAAGATGCTGGACCGACGTGCTGTTTTCTGCACCGCAGCTTCTGGAGTGGACTGCGAGAGAAGCTCCTGACACCAGACAAAGCCGCCTTCAGTCCTCCACATTCTCTCTTCTCTCCAGCCCCGCCGGAGGAGTAAAGAGCGCCGCGGCCTTTAGATAAAAAACGGCCCCAAGACCCCAGTTATCCAGAGAAGGAGGAAATGAGAAGAAAGCCGACTTTACAGGCAGAGCTGGCCACGCCGGCGGTAAGAGATGAAGGGAGGAAGAGTTTTATGATTCCGAGAGCTCGGCGCCCCCCTTCCATCCGATGTGCAGCGACGCGCAACGGGAAGTAAAAGGAGGCGGCCGAGCACCACGCCATCAAAATGCACCTTTATAAGGAATCGACTGTGTATTTTGCTGTTTAAATGAAATTTGCTGAACAGTAAGACCGGGATTTTTATAAGTCTACATGTGCATTGTTTGTCATTCATATCGTCCAACTCGTCTGCAGAAGTTCCAAATTGCATATTGTGTCATTTCTTGTGTTGCTTTCTTTGCATTATTTGAGAGAAGCCAACAGTCCAAACCAAATGGTGCAAACTGTGTGTGTTCTACTGTACTCTTGATTCTGAGTTACCACGGTTACCAAGCAGTTACGGTACTGACCGGAGGAGATGTCTCTATAAAAGGTCAGAGAATGGCAGACAGACACAGTTCATCATGTCGCGTCCCTCCTGGCTCTATTTTCAACATCCTGCTCACGTCATCACGGGCGAGGTGAAAGGTCTTCATCACAGCTGTCAATCAAAGCCTTACTTATCAGGCAGGCAAATTCATTCTACAATTACAGGTAATTTCATTTAAATGTGCAGTTACGGAGCGGAAATTACACGGACGTGTTCTTCGGTGCGACCTCATTGAAGACAGAAAGTAACAGCAACGTTTAATACATAATTTAATTTATTCATGGAACTTGTTCTCTCATTTCCTGCCTTGGTGGGAGGGTTGAGTTTTATTTTCTTGTGCTGGTTTTGTGCCAGACACTCACAACATGCATCAGGTGTGTGTGTGTGTGTGTGTGTGTGTGTGTGTGTGTGTGTATAAATCTATATTTTCATGCAGAGGGTAGGAGATTCTGCATATTACTGCATTAACCTTTGATTACTTAAAGTAAAGTGATTGTCACATGTGATACACACGGTGCACACAGTGAAATTCATCCTCTGTATTTAACCATCACCCTGAGTGAGCAGTGGGCACCATAACAGGCGCCCGGGGAGCAGTGTGGGGGGACGTGTGCTTTTGCTCAGTGGCACCTTGGCAACCTTCTGATTACGGGGCCGCTTCCTTAACCGTTAGGCCACCACTGCCCCAAGGTTGAAGATACGTTGCTCCAGGTATTTTATCAGCCTAAACAAGCATTTGCTCTGCAGTATTACCAGTATTAAAGACGAGCTGCAGATATGACGCTTGGTGAAACACTCTGAATATGAATCAACCTCATAAACCCAAAGACAAAAACCCCCTCAGAGTGATCTGCAGCGACGTGATGCTCCTTCATTCTCCTTCAGCACCGAGATGAATTCCTCCATCATCGCTTGTCACGGTGCTGAGACACAGCGGCGTGTCGGCCTCAGACAGATAAGACAGAAAGAGACATTATTTATGAGTGTGTCAGTAAAAGCAAGCTCAGGAATCCAGAAGATGACTGGATTATGATCATATCTTGACCAGGCATAACAGTCACAAGGTTCAAACTTTTAATCATCTAGTGGAATAAAAGCACACATTCGTGTCTTTATCACCTTCTGCCCAGGGGAAGGAGAAATACTCCAGACTTCATGAACAGCAGCCACTGTTCTGGGATCAGCAGTGATCAGAGATGAATTGTGTATCGTACATGATCATCCAACTCGATTTCTAGACAGATCTGGTCCTGGGTTCAAGGTCCTCTTCGTTTTATTGGCTCTACAGGAAATATGACGTAATCGATGCTCTAGCTAGAAAAGGTCTATAACCCATGTTTCTCTTACCCATAATCCATCTCTCCCAACGTTTTTTATAGCGTTGGGGCGTCACTAAGGCCCAACTCGGATCAGAGGGTGGAGAAGAACCTTCTAGGCTGAAGATTTCTGCCATCTGGAGCTTATTTTTTGGTAAATGCGTGCTGATTTACCGTGGAAAGGTGGTGCACGTGCACGTGTCTATTCCGTACGAGGTTCTGCACATTCCTTCACCCGTGCATGACTCTGCTGCGTGACTGTGATGCTTTGATGCAATCTTGTGGAAACTTGCTGGCGGACCCGCAGGCTGCACTAGTCTGAAATATATATTTTAGTATTTTTTTTTTTGTTTACTTTGCCCTGTGGCACCAATAACAGCTGAGCATCACCGGTCCCATTTCAAACGGGGACTCAGCAGCACCCCAGGGTGTCCGTTGCTGCTGCAGTACTAAAGGCATAAAAACGCACCCGGCGAAACGAGCAGGAGCGCCTCGGCACGTAAGTCTAACAAAGACATGAACAAATGGTGCTCTGCACAAATAACGGCACGTCGCCGTGCAGAACTGGGCCACGGGAAGGGACGCGGTGAGCATCAAAATACGCATTTTCCTCCTCCGGTCATTAATACAGTAGCAAAGTCGGGTGAAATATGCTAATAAAGGTGAGCAAAAGCATGAAAGAAGGAAATAGTGAGGAAAACCATGACATTATAGTCCCTCGCTGAGACCAGGAGATGATGTTTTCAGTGCCACGTTCTCTGTCGATGCAGCAGTGCCGTAAAGAAGCAATTCTGTTGGACGCCATCCAGTCTCATTCCACGAGTTTCTGCTCGTTCCTGCCAGGGCCTGATAGCGGAACCGCAGCCACGTCCTAGGGAGTGACGGGGATTTAGCACAGCGCTCCTGGACCTGCTCTGTCCCCCTAATTCAAGTGCAAGCTTGAGCAGTAACTCTCCTTTCCTCCTCACCGACTAATCCCATCTTCCCGAGGGATCTCCTGCAGGGAGCGGCAGGACAAGTGTCAGGAGGTAAAAATAAAAAGACGGCTGGTACTATATATATATATATATATAAGCCCCATATATATATTTCATGATGTGTGGCGAGATCTCACTGTGTTTGGTGCCCTCGGATCTTTTTGGGTTCATATTTATTTTTTTTTTTTTGTGAGGTGATGCTGCTGCACTGCTGCACTTCTACAATCTGTACGTTTTCTCTTCTACAATACATGGAGTCTGCGTCGTTGTATCAGGTGCATAAAAACAGCACTGGTCCATAATTAATATTGTAAACTATGCATCAGAATTCCAATAGTCTGTTCATTTTTCCAGCTTTTCTCTGCAGCAGGAGAGAAGGACGGCAGCATCCTCGGCTCGTAACGTCTCTGTCCGAGGTTCATTTTACTCAAACTACGCGGCTTTGCTCCAACTTCGAGTTGCATTGATTATGCGAATGTGTTTTAGATCGATTCTGCAGGCAGGACTAATTGTACTTGACCATCTACCCCGTTTTAAAATATCTGAAGTGATCGGCTCTGCTTCCTCTTCCCCTGATAACCGACTGGAATAAATGAGGCGGAATCTGGGAGTTTTTACTGAACAGTGAAAATGGCCCATAATCCCCCTCTCTACTGAGGGTTTCGTACTCGACTCCTTCCCTCACCCGATAATATTCATTACGCCGCTAACAGACTTGATTGTCTGAGTTTTCCATATTGGGTCCACCGTGTTTCAATCGAAGCCTCTGTCCTCCATCACAGCTTCTGCTCTGCCTCGGTCTGGGCAGCTCCGGTGATAAATTCAGCTGACGGCCGTGGCATTAAGCCCCATAAAGCTGCAAATGTCGCCTCGGCTCCTTCGCACGCCGGGGAAGGACATGAAATACGGAAGCTCGGTCCACCCAAAAACCAGCAGTCTGACCATCACCTGACGTCTGAATCCAGTTATTTCCAGAGAAATATCCAAATCAATAATCAAACGTGGGCCAGTGGTGGTTCTAGCGGTTAAGGAAGCGGTCCCGTAATCCGAAGGTTGCCGGTTGAATCCCGAACCACCAAGGTGAAACTGAGGTCCCCTTGATGAAGGTCCCGTCCCCACACACTGCTCCCCGGG
Source organism: Denticeps clupeoides (assembly GCF_900700375.1). NCBI lineage: Eukaryota > Metazoa > Chordata > Actinopteri > Clupeiformes > Denticipitidae > Denticeps > Denticeps clupeoides. The sequence goes on from NC_041716.1 coordinate 484,305, forward strand.
CGCCTGTCATGGTGCCCACTGCTCACCAAGGGTGCTCACACGTGTCACCGTGCGCTGTGCTGCTGTGTATCACAATGACAATCACGTCACTTTCACTCTTCCTGGACTCCAAGGTTCTGATGGTGGACAGGAGCTTCATCCATCCACATACAGTTTAAAAAGTGAGAAATGCTGTTGACTCCACCTGCCACTGGTTTTAATTCTGTGGCTGATACGTTCTGGCGATGGGCCTGTGTGGATAAGGTGTGGGCTGCAGTGTTCACGCTGAACAATGATGCCGTTGTGTCTGGCTGAATGAGCCGCGATGTGAGACGGCTTTTGTGGTCTCGGTGGCACGTTGCTGAGAACAAAACCTTCTACAGAAAAGTCCATCTCTCCAGGGCAGTGGGAACCGGTCAGTAGCCCAGGTCCATCAGTGACAAGCTGATTTATCCCAACGCCCTTACAACAGGGCCGCCACTTCCTCTCCATCTTTCATTTTCTAATCTGAAACGCTGTCGTTTCACCGGGCAACTTCAGTGCTGATAAATGTGGGTGACGTGGGACAAACTTCACAGTGGGGGACATGTTCACAATCGGTGAAAAAAATCTATTTCACACACACATTCACTCCATAAAAATTCCAACATAAAGCAAGGGCTTAATAACAAGACAGGGACACCTATTTATACTAACAACAACAACACAAGGACCATCACTAGATAAAAAAAGTCAGTTAGTAAAACTCCAGGACCCTGTGAGCTCATTTCACTAGGCCCTGGGAACCCCGAGATCCCACGCCTCCCAGGAGCAGAGCTGAAGGGTCACCAAGCTCTACGCCCCGGTTATTATTTAGTAGCAAATTGCCACGAGCAACAATGTTTGGGGACACCGGATTTCATTAAATTATAGCATTCAACTATGTAATTGTAGTAAAATTATGCTACAATTTTGTTTCCAAATTTTTATTTATTTATTTATTTATTTAGATATATTTAACTTTGCATTTCAGTGTTTTAAATTCAAAGCTCAGGCCTCTGTCCTGTTTTTTTCCTTGTAGTCAGGACCTCGGTGGCCAATGAAACCAATCTGGGCTTGAGGTAGTAATGTAGAAAAAATGATGGGATGCATGATGATGCATCGATTATCGATAATTGATAATCGCAATTTAATCGAATTGTGAGACCAGCGAAGGTTCACACGTCTACACAGGACGCCCGCAGACCCGGCCCTGGTGTCGTCAGGTTCGTCCTCTGGGTCCGTGGGAGCCCCCTTTCTTCTCCAGGAATGTCGGACCCACTCCGGCTCACCCTTCATCCTCCACGCTGGACCAGGGGAGCCTTTGGTCGGTCAGCCAGACTTGAGCACCAGGGACCTGGTCAGGCACCAGAGGGTCGGGGACCCGTCCTCCTGTCAGGGAAGGGAGGTGAGACACAGACCACACACACTGAGAGACAGACAGGATCAGTGACTCGGCAGGGGCATCGACCTAGTTGGGGGTTTCATCATTGTTCTGGGTTTTTTTGGGGATCCCTTTGCTCGCAGCCATCAGAGTTCTACAGCAGATACATAGAGACGTTTGAAAGCACAGCAAGAACCGACTCTGCGTGTAGGAGGATCGGAGTACGGAGTCTTTAATAAAGTGGCCAGTTACGCTTTGGATGATCGAGAGCTCAGTCCATCTGTTGAAAGAGAAGTAACCATCACCCTTGGTGAGAAATAGGCAGCCATGACAGGCGCCCTTCTGATTACGGGGCCGCTAGGCCACCACTGCCCCCTAAAGGGTGGTACGTTTTAGTACGAGGGTGTACGTTTTCATTGGGATTAAAGGGTTCCGGGATCTCCAGAAAAGCACGGCATTGGAAGGCATGGGTGTGGGTTCTCTCCAGCCTGTAAAGTGTGGAGCCAGACATCTTTATTAGTGGTAATTACAGGGTAATTTGTGGTAATTAACTGTGTCCTGGTGGTTTGGGGGCCAGAGCTGCTGGTTTGAAGACGCCGTTTCCTGTGTTGCTGCAGGAGTGTGAATGTCAGTAATTATCGTGCATTCTGTGTGATGAGAACCAGCACGTTCCCTGCTTCTGCGTTCACCACCAACGCCTGCAGCTTTCTGAATTCCCGGCTTATTTACCGCGCAAGAACACCCACCTGCGCCGCGCATTAAATCTGCTCAAATGTTAGCACCTTCCCTTGGATTAACGATCCCGCTTCCGTGGTTTCCAGAACACGGCGGGACAAAGTAGACGATGTGACAGTTGTCCCGATGGCAGAACGGTGATTAATGTTTAAGGCCCACTCAGATATTGATGAATAAAAGATGAGATTGCATGCCTGGAAAACAGCTCTGTCTCAGCACACATAAATTGGTGAGGTGATTGCTGCTGGTGACGGCCGGGCCTGCGACGTTTACTCGCCTCTTTAAAAACTGTGGTTGTTCTTAGCTTTTTTACCCAGTGTCGTGCAATGCAATTAATGTGCTTCATAATTAGTGACATCATAAAATGTCAATATATCAGTATTAGTATGATGAATTTGCTGTTCTTCTTTTAGGTAGTAGCCTAGTGGGTAAGACACTGGCCTGTGAACCAGAAGACCCGGGTTCAAATCCCACTTACTACCATTGTGTCCCTGAGCAAGACACTTAACCTTAAGTTGCTCCAGGGAGACTGTCCCTGTAAATACTGTCGCTCTGGATAAGGGCGTCTGATAAATGCTGTAAATGTAAATGTAACTTTCTGGTTAATCTGATTTGGAGTATTAACTGTTGGAGACCACAAGGGGGCGATACAATTGTTAGGCTTTCTATACTAAGTTTACCTGATCATTCATTTCTCATATGAAAGGGTTGAACGGTCCAACCTACATGACATCTGTGACCTGCATCCAACAGATTAGATGACATCTATTTAATTGTATTTATTTTCTGACACCTTTGTCAGGACTTCCATAAAGTCATAATGACTGAAACCTGACTTATAAAATCTTGTATTGATGTTCCACAAATAACTTTGTTTTTCTAATTACCACGATCCACTGTTCCAGTATTCATTAATATTCATCTATAATTCATTAATAGGCTCCTCTTGCTGCATTAATATTTAAAATGAAGTGACATCATGTCACAGATATCCGGTCATTGTGTGTTTTATAACATGGTTCAAACAATCAGGTCTTGCAACTGGAACTGCCAAGGTGCCACTGATGTCCCCTTGATGAAGGTCTTGTCCCCACACACTGCTCCCGGGCGCCTGTCATGGTCATTGCTCACCAAGGGTGATGGTTAAATGCGGAGGACATGTTTCGTTGTGTCACCGTGTGCTGTGCTGCTGTGTATCACAATGACAATCACTTCGATTTAGACGTTATACTGTATGCCTTTTTATTGTTCCTGTATGGTAAAAATGACCAGGTGACACCCATTTCACCCTTTAAAAGTGAGTCTTTTCCACGCTCCCCTGTCCTGCATTGGTACGGTTGGTGTGATGTAACCCGTGTGCCACGTTTCTTTTGTTTCATTGTGTCATCGTGACGTTTTTAACCTTTTTTTAATGCACAGATGCCACAACTTGAATGAGAGTCTGACTCAGACTCCATAACAGAAGCTGGGTGAGTTGAAAACTCAGCGCGACACCATAAACCCACCCGCCCACTCAGCATGCCACCCGTCCGCCGGCCTTGTCACCTGGCGCGTTCTGCGTCAGGACGCCTATTACATGCACGCTTTCTCCACCTCACCTTGTTTTTTTACACAGATGGTTTACGTTAACGGCATTTACCAGATGCCCGTATCCAGAGCGACTTACAATCAGTAGTTACAGGGACAGTCCCCCCCCCTGGAGACACCCAGGGATAAGTGTCTTGCTCAGGGAGTAAGTGGGATTTGAACCTGGGTCTTCTGGTTCATAGGCGAGTGTGTTACCCACTAGGCTACTACCACCCCTATGGTCTCAGGCATTACATCCTCCAAGCAGTGTTGCAAACTGGGGACAGACGGCTGCAACTTGTCACTTGGTTGTGAATGTCAGAGGAGTGACACACCACACTGTGACTCACTGTCTCCACCGGAAGAGCTAAAATCAACTCTTTTAGGACACGCGCACACATGCACACATGCACACATGCAGTATGTTACAATCACACGTTCCTGAAAGCTCTTTACTGTTTGTCTGACTGGCAGATCTGTATGTATTCCAGTCCTTTTTCTCCCAATATTTTACACTCACCCAGGTTTTAATCTGAATAAAAAGAGCCTCCAGAACATAAATTGGTTGTATTAGTTTTATGGGCCCTACCTGCAGGGTTAATAAGAGGACTTAAGAATTGGAAAAAAAGAAGAAAAGATGATTCTCTGAATTGGGCGTGTATTCAACCCCAGGGGAGATGCATTGACGTGATCTTTGACAAAAGAGCGCTATCGGGCCCATCTTGGACCGAGGACACAGCAGCGCATCCTTTTGATTCTGGCACTCTATTATAAAACATGATTGAAGCTCCAGTTTCATGTAATCCTCCGAGATGGTAACTTGAATCGGCTTCTTATCACCCAAAAGAGCAAAAGCTAAGAAGGGAAAAAAAACAGGAGACTGAATAATCATCAAAAATGCTGCTTTGTTTTCAGTCATGGTTCTGTGGGTATGAAGGATGAGTCGATGAAACAGGTGGCTGAGATCTGAAAAGCATAATCCTCCTACAGATGGTGCAACCATGGAGAGATGGGATTAGATTCTCAGTGTCCATCCCTTTTCCGAGCTGTCACATCCAATCAGAAAACCTGCAGATCACATCCTGTGCCTTGCATTCCTGAATGGGAGAGATTCAAGAAGGGCTTTTATCTTGGCACTTTTCTTAGCATTTCTTATTTGCCATAATGGAAGTTAATGGAGTCTTCAAAATAGAATGACTATTAGTAGACCTCTTTCTGAGACAAAATGAAGTCTCTCTTTATACAAAGGTCTGAGTCTGGTGGAGTGTGGCGTTTGTATGTTAGGTTTGAGTTTGCTGGAGTTTGCATGTTAGGTTTGAGTTTGCTGGAGTTTGCATATTGGGTTTGATTTTGGTGGAGTTTGCATCGGCAACCTTCTGATTACAGGGCCGCTTCCTTAACCGCTAGGCCACCACTGCCCCGTTGGGTTTGAGTCTGGTGGAGGGTGGAGTTTGCTTGCTGTAATGTAGTCTGGTTGAGGGCGGAGTCTGGATGTTGGGTTTGAGTCTGGTGGAGGTTGGAGATGCATGTTGTGTTTGAGTCTGGTGGAGGTTGGAAATGCATGTTGTGTTTGAGTCTGGTGGAGGTTGGAGATGCATGTTGGGTTTGAGTCTGGTGGAGGGTGGAGATGCATGTTGGGTTTGAGTCTGGTGGAGGTTGGAGATGCATGCTGGGTTTGAGTCTGGTGGAGGGTGGAGATGCATGTTGGGTTTGAGTCTGGTGGAGGGTGGAGATGCATGTTGGGTTTGAGTCTGGTGGAGGTTGGAGATGCATGCTGGGTTTGAGTCTGGTGGAGGGTGGAGATGCATGTTGGGTTTGAGTCTGGTGGAGGTTGGAAATGCATGTTAGGTTTGAGTCTGGTGGAGGTTGGAAATGCATGTTGTGTTTGAGTCTGGTGGAGGTTGGAGATGCATGTTGTGTTTGAGTCTGGTGGAGGGTGGAGATGCATGTTGGGTTTGAGTCTGGTGGAGGTTGGAGATGCATGTTGGGTTTGAGTCTGGTGGAGGGTGGAGATGCATGTTGGGTTTGAGTCTGGTGGAGGTTGGAGATGCATGCTGGGTTTGAGTCCTGTGGAGGTTGGAGATGCATGCTGGGTTTGAGTCTGGTGGAGGGTGGAGATGCATGTTGGGTTTGAGTCTGGTGGAGGTTGGAAATGCATGTTGTGTTTGAGTCTGGTGGAGGTTGGAGATGCATGTTGTGTTTGAGTCTGGTGGAGGGTGGAGATGCATGTTGGGTTTGAGTCTGGTGGAGGTTGGAGATGCATGCTGGGTTTGAGTCTGGTGGAGGTTGGAAATGCATGTTGTGTTTGAGTGTGGTGGAGGTTGGAGATGCATGTTGGGTTTGAGTCTGGTGGAGGGTGGAGATTGATGGATGGATGGGTGAGAAAATGAACTTTGAAGCCAGTGCTGTTGTGTGGCTGTTTTCTGTGTAAAGTTGTCTCTGGTTAAGCCTCTGGATCTGGGGCAAGACACAGTCTCCGTTCTGCAGCCGTGCTCTTTGATTACTTTCTCGCTCCATCGATTTTGATGTTTTCAGTTCTGCTGTAATATCTGTTGGCCGGAGAGCTTATCCCTCTGTCCACCAGTAACAAGGACCGCACTCACTGCTGAAGAGTCTAGAAACACGTCAGGAGTAAACGCGGAATGAGTATGCAGGCACAGTGTGAGGTTATGAATATTCTTTATGGAGACCGCTGCATGACCGCTTTATGGAGATCTGCATGGATCACAGCCTGGTCTGCTGGGAGAATGATGCACATGGAAACCTGTGATGCTGCACTGGACACGTTATAGACGATATCGCGCCCCTTCAGATGCAGCAGCTGGCAGTCGTATCTTCTCCACGCCGCTGAAGAAGGATGCATGATTTTCTCCACCAGCTTTGTCACCCAACGCTGTTTTACCGTTCTTCTAAATTCCAGTCAGGCTTAATGGACGGCGCTGTGCTCTCAGGTACGCCGGGCCGCCCAGATCGCAGCGATTCGTCTCAATTTAGGGCTTTTCCCCGACTCGTTCGATGAGGGTGGAGATGTACAGCCGTCTCCGGTTACGCCGCGTAAATACTGAGCGGCGCAGTCATGCCACACTTTAAAACTGCTGGTTTGGAGAGAGGAATTTATTACAGACCGTTTCAGTGCTTGAGGGTGCAGTTTTATCCCGTCCTTCATAAGCTGGTGCCTGAATGAACACATTTTCTCACAGATTCAGGACAAAAGCTTCATATTTAACTGTAATACTGGAATAATTATGTGATCCCATAGGAATTTTCACATGATGCTCCAATAAACAATATCAGCAATGTCACCCTTGTGTAAATCATACTAAAGTTAACTAATAGTACAGCAGTGGTGGCCTAGCGGGTAAGGAAAGACCCGTAATTGGAAGGTTGCCGGTTCGAATCCTGAGCCACCAATGAGTATTGAGTAAAGACTAGGGACCCTGATCTTTTTTTTTTTTTACCAAGCGCAGTAGACTACAAAAAATGAGAACGAAACCGGACAAATGGTCCCTAGAATGACAGAGTGAGTCTTCTCCTGTCTTCTCCGTGGCAGCACATGGCAGCTCTGGGAGGAAGACAGAAAGCCGGATTTGGGGATGGGATGCAGGATGGTGGAGTTTTTTCTGCAAATTGCTTTCATTTCATGGCTGAAAGTGAAGTGATTGTTCCCCTGTATTTAACCATCACCATCACCCATTTAATCATCAACCAGACGCCCGGGGAGCAGTGTGTGGGGACGGCGCTTTGCTCAGTGGCACCATGGCGGCTCGGGATTCGAACCGGCAACCTTCCCATTAAGGGTCTGTTTCCTAACCCACTAGGCCACCACTGCTGTACTATTAGTTAACTTTAATATGATTTACACAAGGGTGACATTGCTGATATTGTTTTTTGGAGCATCATGTGAAAATTCCTATGGGATGTCAAAAGGGCAGGGAAAATTGGTAAAGAGAAAATCAAACAGTTCTATTAAATCCGTTGGGTTTATTTTGCTTGAGATGCAAAAAAAAGTGTGTTTAATAATTAAATGCAAATGAAATGATCCACTTTTAACTTTTTTATTTTACCCAGAGGATGCCTACATCACTCCCTAAAATGCCATTAGTATGGAAATGAGAAGCTGCAGGTCGGGAGAATGATGACATGCACTGTCAGCAGGGGTTAAAACAGATCCCTCTAGAACATCGGTATTTGTTTGTGCCAGAGCTGAGACTGTGGGACATCCAACACACACACGAGGAGAAACGTCTTATCCCAACTTGGAACAAGTGGGAATCTAAAACTGAAATGGGTCACCAGTAAACAAAGAGCCATTAATCCATTAATACGAGTTCCACTAGCCTGTCTATGGTCCTGCAGAGTGTTTTGGTCGTTGTGTTTCCCCGTTCAGAGAGCGGCAGCTCAGACGGTCGGATCTGGAATTTGTCCCCTTATGACGTCATAAGGGGACAGGTCACACAACTTTCTGTCTGCGCCAGACATTGTGGTTGGTGAATGGTGTCGATAACGTCATTGGCGCGAATAGGCCGCTCTGCTCCTCACCCCGCCTCTCTCCTCCTCATTAGCATTTAAAGCCAAAACGGCGCGTAATTCTGCACCAAGACTGAGTTTCAGAAAGAGACTTCAGATACAGTATTAGAGGACCAACAAGTCCGATACAAAAGCAGAAAAAAATTAATGTCAAGGGACCTTTAACACGTTACACATAAATCTACACAAATCCTGCTGGTAAATGGTTGCGGTGCCGGGCTGAGCTACATGACCGTCACCTATTGATTTCGCGCCTTTCATTCCTATCAGGTTTACTGGGCTGGGTGGAGACTTCGTGCCCCGGGGCTCGACTTTCAAATTAAATCAAATCCAGCCAGATCGAGATCGAGCACAACAGGCACAGATAAGCCCCAAAAAAGGGAGTTTATTTCCTTCATATCACAACTACATGGCAAAATAATCACTTGTGGAGATTAAAAAAAAAAATTCATCCATATCAAATTTTAATTAACAAAAAAATGTAAATCGAGCACAGTTTCAATAATCATTAATTTGCTGTTTAATTGAATTATATATATTCATATTCTGCTTTTAGAAATTGCTGGAAGGGATGCAGTGAATCTGTGAACCTGCTGTAATAAAGGAATTACACTTCAACAATAGTCAGTTATTCAAATGTTTTCTTGCAGAACTATTTATAAAGAGAGGCATTTTGGTTTTTGGTTTTTAATCCAACCGTGGGCCCAAAGTTCTGTAGTTTATATATATATTTACATATGTAATCATGTTGAAACAGAACATACAGCAGGAACTAAAGGTGCATTGTTATATAAGACAAATACTTTTAACATTAGAACCTACAAATTTTTGTCCATCAAGAATCCTGTAATATCATCAGAACTTTCATCACTTTCTTGCTTCATCATCATTTCTGTTTGCGTTTCTTCTAATTACTTGCTCGTTTTTGGTCAAGCAGCAATATGGCACTTCAGTAAAAGTAACAGACTCTTGTACATGCAAGGAAGACCGAACCGTGGTTATCCTGCTCAAGTCACCGCGGTAAAGCAGCACCCAGCTGCCGCTGCCTTCAAGTTCACACCTGGACCAGACGGAGGACTAATACTTGCGGCACTGGCTGTAGTAGCTGAATATGTTCTCGTCGATCCACCTGCGGAACCTGGACACCGCGGTGTAGACCCCCGGGTACCTCGGGTCGGCACAGCCTTCGCCCCAGGAGACGATGCCGTAGACGCGGCCATCACAAACGAGTGGGCCGCCGGAGTCGCCCTGAAACCGCAAAACAGGTGATAAACGGACGGTAACAAGTGATTGTCATTGTGATACACAGCAGCACAGCACACGGTGCACACAGCGAAATGTGTCCTCTGTATTTAACCGTCACCCTTGGTGAGCAGTGGGCGGCCATGACAGGCACCCGGGGAGCAGCGTGTGGGGACGGTGCTTTGCTCAGTGGAACCTTGGTGGACCGGGATTCGAACCGGCAACCTCATGATTACGGGGCCGCTTCCTTAACCGCTAGGCCACCGCTGCCCCTGGTCAGCATGCGGTAAACACAACTCCAGTCCTGACTGACCTTGCAGGCGTCTTTGCCCCCCGTGCTGTACCCCGCACAGATCATGTTGTCGGTGATGTTGCCGTCGAAGGAGCTGCTGCTGTTGCACCGCGCCACGGACACGATGGGCAGCCGGGCGGTGCGGAGCGTGGAGGGCAGCTGGCCCCCGCTGGGGCTGGTGCTTCCCCAGCCGGACACCCGACAGACGCTGCCCTCCGGCATGGCGGCGCCTTGCCGCGGCAGCGGTGCGACGGACACGTAGCTGTTGAGGTAGACCGGGGCCTTCAGCTGCAGAAACGGTACAGAAAACGATCCGCTGAATACGCACGCTCATTCCTTTCATTTTAACTTGCCACAATAAATTAGAACTTGGGCACCTCTCTCTTCCTAAATAACCTGCGTCCACGCGGGGACGTTATCTGAAACGCTGTCGTCCACACGGAGACGCAGAGCACGTCCGAGGGCGCTGTTCTAACCCCTCCACACCCGTAGGTGGCGCTGTAGCTCTTCCGCGGTGAGTTAAACATTTACATTTACATTTATGGCATTTGGCAGACGCCCTTATCCAGAGCGACTTACAACGTGCTTAAGTTACCATCGATGAAGAGATCAATTCCGGTTCACTAGGACCCCAACTATGAATACATCTATTTTATTCACTCTGTTGTAGATTCTGTACACAAGTTCGACAACAAGAAAATTACAATTTAATCTAAATATTCTCTAAAGAGGAAGGTAAACACGCTTCGGCTCGAAACTTCTCGTTTTACAGAAAGATGTGGTCGTGTGGACGGGGTCCTACCGACCTTGATCAGCATGATGTCGGCGTTCTTGGTGGCCTCGTCGTAGTCCGGATGCGGGACCAGGAAGTGAGGCCGGTAGAACTGCTCCGTGCCCTCGTACATGCTGAGGGAGTAATCTCCTGCGATGATCAGCATGTAGTCGGCCCTGCGCAGGAAACCACAGAGAAGCCGCCGGTCAGATGGCTTTTCCGGTGCGGTGTGGAGAGCTGCTGGATTTGCTGTGTGCGTCAAAATCCTCGAAATGAAGAGTCATTAAAGCCAAGAGTTGTTTTTGGCGCTCAAAGTTTTGACGAACCTTTATGACGTGACAAAAACAAGACAAGACGTAAATGTGTCACGATCCGGTCCGGAACGGGTTTCACGTTGGTCCTGTGTAATGTCTCCTAATCGTTTTCACCGGTTTAATGGTATAAAGCTGCCCTGTCTTTGGGTCTTTGTTATGTTACATGTTCACCATGTTACCAGATGTCTCCCTTGTCCTGTTCTTCACCAGTTAAACCCCGGATTCGTGACGTCGTGCGAATGCGTCCTTCATCCTCGTCATCTCCGTTCACCTGCCTCGCCATGCCAAATGGTTGTGACAAAATGCTGGTCAAGTGACAATAACTATAAAGGTAGTAGCCTAGTGGGTAACACACTCGCCTATGAACCAGAAGACCCAGGTTCAAATCCCACTTACTACCATCGTGTCCCTGAGCAGGACACTTAACCCTGAGTGTCTCCAGGGGGGGGACTGTCCCTGTAACTACTGATTGTAAGTCGCTCTGGATCAGGGCGTCTGGTAAATGCCGTAAATGTAAAACTATAATGTGTATTTTAAATGTGTATTTTAATAATAAAAATTTGACTAAAATGTGTGATGACGTCAGTCTCCATTCGCACGTTATCTCTATTTCAGAATAACTGTGGTGGGTTATAGATATATATATGGTGGCGGGTTATCAGATGTCTGGGAGACTTTGGACACTTTCTTTACAATGAAGTGGAAGCAGAACGTGTGTGGAAAACCCGGGGAGAAACGCGGCCACTGGAACGGATGTTGAATATTCCTGAGTCTAAAAGGTGCTTATAATATAATAATAAGATGAGCTTGTTTTAATTATGAAGTGGGTTTGACTAAAAGATTCTACTTGGTAATTGTACTATATTGACTGAACAAAAACATTTTCATTAACTAAAACTAGAGCGGATAATTCTGACTAAAACAAGATTAATTTAAAAAGTTGCATGACAAATAACAATAAAAACTGATAATGTAAAAAAAAGACTCAACTATTATGATGAGCTGCACAAAACCAGCAGTCCACAAAGAATCAAAAGGCAGAAACAGGACGTTTTATTTTCGGGTGGTACATCCAGGATGGAATAATCCGATTATTTATCCGGTTCGCCCCGGATTCTTGAGACCTGTTGGAAATCAGGTTCTCTGTGGACCACCTGATACCCAAGGTGTCCCCAAAGCCACAAAAACCCTCCGAGCCAAACATGCGCTCCCACTTGAAAACGTCAGCTGGAGGAACCTGACCTTCTTCCCCTGTAATCCACACCTCGGCGTCCCCGGAGCACCTCAACTCACCCCACGTTGCAGTGCGCCGCCGTGAGCACCCAGTACTTGTTGATGATGGTGCCGCCGCAGAAATGCTGTCCGCTGGTGCTCTGAATGGACACGATGTACTTGATGGCGTGCGGCGCCGGGGCGTAGCCACCGATGACGCGCGGAACCTGGACTATGACTTGGCCTGGAGGGTGAAGGGATACGATGATCCTTTTCTAGTCCCACAAGTGAAAAATGTACCTTGTCCATGCAGAAAGTGGACGGTACGAGATGAGCGCAGCAAAAAATAACTAGTATAGAGAATATAAAAAGTTCACTATCCAAGTAAATAATCTTGAAATAACTGTGGATGTGTGTATTCATATATATGAACCAGAAGACCCAGGTTCAAACCCCACTTACCACCATCGTGTCCCTGAGCAAGACACTTAACCCTGAGTGTCTCCAGGGGGGACTGTCCCTGTAAATACTGATTGTAAATGCTGTAAATGTAAATATACCCACATTGTGGGTGCCGCAGTGCTGCCCTCTTCCTGTCCCCACCAGAGATGCTGCCTTCCCAGCAGACCTAAAAAGGCACTTAGCCAGGTAATGGGGTTCAAGGGGGGGCTAGACCTGGAATTTACTGGCGGACAGGTATAGGAACTAGTGATATCCCAAGTTCCCCTGGGCGCTAAGTCCACCCTACAGGGTCGCATCTGCAGCATTCAGCTACGTCGGCACCGACAGAAACCAGGTGCAGTCGCCCCTTACCGCAGCATTTCAGAGACTATCCTGGGAACCAAATCAGTCAAGAGCTAGAACCGCTCCTCGTTCCTTCCACCAGTAGAAACAAGAACGGTGAAACGGCTGCCCCAGTGTTCCGGTTCCTTCACTCCGTGTTCAGCCACTGATCCTTCACCTGAGCCTCCTTCAGAAAGCTAAAGCGGAGCTGTCTGTGGTCCTGATGGCTGCGTTTTACACAGCGCGGCCTTGGTAATTAGTCATTTCTTCGTTAGTAGTAATTGCGGTTCTGAAGGTTTTGGTGTCGTCTCAGCTTACAGACTTCTACTGCCTCGGTAATGATGTCCTCTGAGATACCTTAATGAGTGACGCTGGCACGATCTCGGGTCTCGAGTCCAAGACGTTCACAGCTACATTTACAACCTTATCCAGAGCGTCTTACAACCAGTAGAGACAGGGACAGTCCCCCCCTGGGGACACTCAGGGTTAAGTGTCTTGCTCAGGGACACGATGGGGTTCGAACCTGGGTCTTCTGGTTCCGGTGGAACCGGTGCATAATGCAGATTTCACAGTCAGGCGGTATCCATATGGAAGCCGTAGCCCACGAGGATCGTCTTCCCTCGCCATACATGTCGCTTTTTATGGACTTTCTCCCTTCTGTTCACCTGACACGACACAGATTACGACGTTTTGTCCCCATCAATGGTCCCAGATGAAAAGCCCTCAGTCATGGAGATGTATCTGATTTTAATGACAGCCCTGTTAGAACCTGGATTCATTTCACTGGCGGCCATCGGACACGAACAAATGAATTATTCAGCCGAATGGGTATAAATATCCTCAAAAGGCAATAACTTTGCAGAAAATGATGTTTTTCCCACTAGAGTTCCCTTTAAAAAGAAGTGGAATCAAGCTGTGAAACAAAATATGTTTCTCCAGTTTCAGCATAATAGATCATGTGGTTGAAACCACCTGGCAGACAGCAGAGCACCTAATCAATCAAACTTCACCACCGCGAGCAGAGACACCGACGTGACAATCGTCCCCCCCCAACACGTCCACTAAATTACTGAGAAGAATTCCACAAGTGGCTCCTGAAAAGCCAGCCTGGCCATACAGGAGCAGGACAGGAGTGGGACAGGAGCAGGACCGGAGCAGGACAGGAGCGGGGCAGGAGGGGGACAGGAGCAGAACAGGAGTGGGACAGGAGCAGGACCGGAGAAGGACAGGAGTGGGACAGGAGCGGGACAGGAGCGGGACAGGAGCGAGACAGGAGCAGGACAGGAGCAGGACAGGAGCGGGACAGGAGCGGGACAGGAGCAGGACAGGAGCAGGACAGGAGGGGGACAGGAGCGGGACAGGAGCGGGACAGGAGCAGGACAGGAGGGGGACAGGAGCGGGACAGGAGCGGGACAGGAGCGAGACAGGAGCAGGACAGGAGCAGGACAGGAGCGGGACAGGAGCGGGACAGGAGCAGGACAGGAGCGGGACAGGAGCGGGACAGGAGCGGGACAGGAGCATACAGGAGCAGGACAGGAGGGGGACAGGAGCAGGACAGGAGCAAGACAGGAGCAGGACAGGAGCGAGACTCACAGTGGACGGCGGCGAGGAGCTCCAGCAGGAAAGCCAGCGGCGCGGCCGGCCGAGTCATGGCGACGCAGCGTGGGGCCACCGCGTCCCGACTGCACTGAGCGCGCCGACTCCGGACCTGCCGCCCAGATTCCACCCACCCACCCGACGGGACGGGATCACCTGCACGCTCAGGTTTCCAAGTTCCGATTTCCGTCGCCATGGTCACCAGTCTGTCTCGGAGGAACAAGGTGTGATGTTAACCCCGCCCGTGACCCCCGGCAGCGGTTTCACACCTGTAACGTATACGGGAGTGGACGTCAGAGGGGCCGAAGAGGTAAATTCCGTCTGTGTGTTAACATTCGAAATGGTCCAGCTTTTCTAAATGTGGGAAGATGAATTCAGGCGGTTTGAATGTTTTAAACTTTTACATTTGTTCCGAAATGCTGAGATCTGGACTGACGTGTGTGAAGTGTGTCGGCTGCTAGATTAACTAGCGAGACGTTGCGCCATGGCTCTGTAGGAAGATCTGAAGGGTCGTGGTGTCGTCAGTGAGATGTGATTGTGGGTTTTTCGATACGGGCGAACCCTGGTCAGCAAGGTGCAGCTTGAGAAGCTCACACATTCAGGCCAGAACTGTGTGTGTGTGTGTGTGTGTGTGTGTGTGAGTGTAGATCTGCCCCAAATTTCCCAGGGCCGCATTAAAAATGGAGGTTGTGTGTGTCGGGGCTCTTGTGTAGCTCCTCCCCCCTTGATGTCTTCAGTCCCCGCCCCGTCACGTCTTGCGCAGCCAGCCTGGGGGGCGAACCAGTTCATCATATTCAACGCCGCTTGACCTCTGACCCCCCCTGCCGTCCCGAGCAGTGAGTGACAGGCGGGTTAATGTCCGAGTGGACTCTCCTCCATCGAGGAACAGTGTGTGTGCAGGATTTTCTTCCTTCATGAAAACTGGTAACGCCGTTTCTGAGGATATAAATATTTCACGCGCAAAACTGAAATCTCCAATCGATTAATAAAAACTTGATTTATCAGCCTCTGGATGTTCAGGGTCATTTTTTGTCTGTTTCAGAACGATCAGTAATTCCTTAACAAGATTTTCCAAAATGAAGTGGAAATATGGCCAACATCGCTGGCACGTCTGTTCTGGGATCAGCCGGGTTTATACTCTGGAGAGGTGTCCCGTTTCCTCGCCCAGGGGTATAATAATCAAAGGAGCGGCTGGAACTGGCCGTATAACTCTGCAGGACGCAGCTTTGTGATATACTGGGTCACCGCTTCGCCGTATTATTCACCAGCCTAGATGGCATTTTGATAGGTGCGGTTATAAAAGCACCGAGAAGGGGGCTGAGGATGACCCGTCCGAGGAAGCAGGGAGATTCTGCAACCGGACGGAGCTTCAAGACCATCAGGTGAGCTGGAGTTTTACATTTGAAAAGGATCATCCGTACTCGGTGTACTCGGTGCGCTTATTATTATATTATTGCGCTTGTATTAGTTATGATGCGCCGATTCTTGAGTTGAATGTACGGGGTTTTACACGGAATCCTTTTTTTCTACGTTCATATTCACATAGAGATGCAGCTTTATTTACTTCCGCTCTGTCTTTCTTGAGAGACCTTCGGGCGAAATGACGGACGTTCTGTTTGCCGCAGGTCACCATGGGTCAGTGCTTCAAGGCCACAGTGCTGCTTGTCCTGGCGTTGGCCGTCAGAGGTGCGTTTCACATGGTACATGGACTCAAATAACTAACAGACAATGACGTGGACATCTTGCTGGTTGAGGTCCATTAACCCGAAATCCATGAATAAATTATTGATCGTTGCTTTAAATGGTGCCGACACACAGAGAGTTCGGGGCAAAGGATCATCGGAGGTCAAGAGGTCGTCCCGTATTCCATCAAGTATCAGGCGTCCATCCAGTACAACCGGGTGCACTACTGCGGCGGCACCCTGATCCGGCCCCAGTGGGTGGTGTCTGCCGCCCACTGCTGGAGACCGTGAGTACTGTCCCCTGCAGCCACGTCCCCCCAATGGCCGTCACACGAGCGGAAGATGGAGAGTGTTTCGCTTCTTTTCAGGAGCTCGCTCATCCAGGTGGTCTTGAGCGAGCACAGCCTTGTCCTTGAGGAGGGCTTTGAGCAGATCTTCAACGTGTCCAAAGCTTTGGTGCATTATAACTACAACTACCAAACATTCAACAACGACATCATGCTCCTCAAGGTAAAACACACATTTACATCATTTACCAGACGCCCTTATTCAGAGCGACTTACAGGGACAGTCCCCCCTGGAGACACTCAGGGTTAAGTGTCTTGCTCAGGGACACGATGGTAGTAAGTGGGTTTTGAACCTGGGTCTTCTGGTTCATAGGCGAGTGTGTTACCCGCTAGGCTACTAACACCACTGAGTGAAGCATGTGGTGTCTCCTTCATCTTCTATTATTACCCAGCTGGCCGAACCGGCTCAGCTGAACGCCAACGTCCAGCCTGCCACCCTGCTGGAGGACACCGACCCCCCGCTGAACTCCTCGGTCAGCTGCACCGTGAGCGGGTGGGGCGTCACCCGCATCTACAGCAGCTACCTGTCGCAGGTGCTCTACGCCGTGGTGGTCAACGTCATGCCCAACTGCAACTTCTACTACTACGGGAAGATCACCGAGAACATGCTCTGCGCCGGCTCGCGGTTCGGGGGCAAAGACTCCTGCCAGGTGAGACGAGAACCTGTCCTTGGTCTTCTGGTTCATACGTGAATCAGATGAACACATTAAATTTACAGTTGAATCGGACTGTCGTCTTTCTGGTTTAGCAGCTTTTCCTCGTGGAAACTGATTTATCTGAATAGTTCCTGACTTGTTCACAATTTGAACAAATTCATATTGAGCTTTTATAAAGCCGGTACGTCGGCGTCGGGGGACGTAGCCGCGCTACAGTAACAGGTTAGAGAAGCGACTTCTTTCACGTAACTGGGTGAGGTGGACAGCAGGAACCCCCGAAAATAAAGGTGCGGTGAAATGTGAAACAGGGCGTGTCGGCCGTCTTTCCGGACGCACCGGTTTCTGTCTGAACCCTCTGTCCTGTCCCTGTTCTTCAGGGCGACTCCGGCGGTCCCCTCATCTGTGACGGTAATTTGGAGGGGATTGTGTCTTGGGGCATTGGCTGCGCCAACCCATACTTCCCTGGGGTCTACACCAAAGTGAGGAACTACACCAAGTGGATCAAGTGGGTCATCGGCACCAATGAATAGTGGGACACAACATCCCACACGTTGCGGATAAGCAGCTGATGGCGGCTGTTGGAGGAAATGTGTGGGAGCATTGGGAAATATGGAACATGTTCATCATATTCGTCATTGTTTGTGAAGGAACGTTAACCTTCGGTTTGACCAGGGGTGGTACAAAGCAGTTATTCATTCACTCATTAACTCTCAGCCCCATTTGCCCAAACACTGAAATGCATATTTTAACATGATCTTGTCGTGCAGCGTTTACTGCAGCTTCTCTGTCGTTTCCCTGACTTTTATGCTGTTGATCATAGAGCCATGTAGAACAGTGAAATAAAAATGATATCAATTGTAATTGTAGCCTGGTGTTGCCTGGAATATTTTACATTTTTGTTCATTTGGCACTCGGCAGACATAGATGCCTGATTAGTCATTAGCAGATTCCACCCACTTGCCTATAAAACCCTGAACCTGGCCACTTCACACACACACACACACACACAGTGACCTGGGCACAGTGTTGGCATGGAGGACACCAGGAATCAGAACATGCAGCCTGGATTAGAAGATAGGGTGGTAAAAGCCCTCATCCAACGATCGCAGAAAGCCAAAGACTTCGCCTACTGTCCATACAGCAAGTTCAGAGTGGGCGCTGCCGTCCTGACGGTCGATGGATCCTTTTTCACAGGTGGGGCCAACTTACCAAGGCAACATGCTGCAAGTGCCACAGATAACCGTGGTAATGATAATAATAATACTAAAGTGGTGTACCTCTGCAGGGTGCAACGTGGAGAACGCGGCGAGCAACCTCGGAATCTGTGCTGAGAGGGTGGCCCTCTCGAAGGCCGTCTCAGAAGGCCACCAGCGATTCAAGGCCATTGCTATTGCCAGGTCAGGTTTAGATCATGTATGTGTTGTGCATGGATGTGGTTTGGATAACTTTTACACCTGAATTACACGACAATCATACGTTTCAGCGATCTTAAAGATGACTTCATTTCACCTTGTGGAGGTTGTCGACAGTTCCTGATTGAGGTGGGTGTTTCTGGGTTCAGACTGATGCAAATATATATATATATATATATATATATATATAGAGAGAGAGAGAGAGAGAGAGAGAGAGAGAGAGAGAGGAGAGAGAGAGAGAGAGAGAGAGGAGAGAGAGAGATCACAGCTTCTAGGTTTCCTAAAGTAATTTAATAAGTAACTTATCTGTGTTGCCTGCAGCTAAAAAGACACCGAGCCATAAAAACCTTTAAAGTATTAAAGTATCAGGGACATGTCCCCAATCTACACATTTCTATTTAAATGCATGATGAAGAAGGTGTGGTGATTTCTGCCTGCATTGTCCCTGCAGTTCGGTTCCCAGTGGAACGTGTACTTGACCAAACCTGACGGGTCTCACCGCTGCATGGCGGTTGAAGCTCTGCTCCCAGCAGCCTTCACACCTGAGGACATCCAGAAGGAGAAAAAAGAAGAAGAAAAGGCTCAGAGTGTTGAGCACAATTCATAACCTCCACTAATAAAAACGTATTCTCTTCTGGACATGTTTACTTGTATTAAAATAAGCAATTATGGTTAATTAAAAGTGTCGATTTATTTTGACCCACATATGCATGACGAAGTGATGTTAATACATATTCTGTGTAAATGGTAGCCTTAAAATGTCATTTAAATTTATACAATTTACCAGACGCACCTTACAATCAGTAGTGACAGGGACAGCAAGGGTCATGGCCAGGGACACAATGGTAGTAAGTGGGGTTTGAACCTGGGACTTCTTGATGACACTGTGTGTGTGTGTGTGTGTGTGTGTGTGAGAGAGAGAGAGAGAGATAGAGAGAGAGTATACACACACACAGTTTAAAAATTGTTCTAGTGTAAACCACCGTATATTCAAATGAGACTTTTATATTGACGAGTACCGGTTTTAAGGCTTTTATTTTGACACGTGGTTAAAGGCACGTTGTTTACGTGTGACGTCACGCCGTCCTTGTCAGAGGAGAGTCCGGAGGAGCCCGACTTGTTTACGTGACGGTGAACATGTCGGTGAAGCGCGTCCTCAGCCGCGGGCTAGAACTCGGCCGCTCGGTTCTCCAGCTCGGCCTGCCGAGATCCGCCGGGCGCCTCGCCGCGAAGCTCCGGCCCGAGTACCTGCGCGGCGGCCAGCCCCAGAGCTCCCTGCCCCCGCGGTACCGGTACTACCGGGTGTCCCTGCGCGGCCTGGCGGCCCGGCTGCAGGCGGCGGGCCTCGGGAGGCTGGCCGGGGGCTCGGCCAGGAGCAGGGCGGCCTTCCTGGCCTTCGGGGTCGGCCTGGGTCTGGTCGAGGAGCAGCTGGAGGGGGACCGCAGGAGCGCAGCGGCGTGTCGGGAGATCCAGGTCCCGCCTCCCCGCAGATAAACTCCACAGACATCCGCCCTGATCCAGAGCGACTTACATGAAGCGATCAGCTCTGGTTCAGCAGGCCATTTTATTCACTCTGTTACAGAACTCAGCCTGTAGGAAGGTTACAAGCTCGTCTACGTTTTCTCTAAAGAGGAAGGTGCTCAGCTGCCGTTTTACTCAGCGACTGGGCAGTTCTGACCTCGAGGGGGGGGGTCTAGACGAGGGTCTTCCTCGTACCTCCAGAGATGGAGGGACCAGGCGCGCAGGACTGGAGGTGTAATAAAGGCTCAGAGGTCGGATGGTGAAACCCCATCTGATGTGGGGGGGGGCAGCTACTGGGATCCACTGGGGGGGTGTAGCAGTGTGGAGAAGTTGGGAAGGTGCTGCTGCGTCCTGGATGAGTTGTAGGGGCCGGATGGAGCAGATTTTGGGATCCAGTGGAGGAGGTTACGTGGTGGTGTGGAGAAGTTGGGAAGGTGCTGCTGCGTCCTGGATGAGTTGTAGGGGCCGGATGGAGCAGATTTTGGGATCCAGTGGAGGAGGGTAACGTGGTGGTGTGGAGAAGTTGGGAAGGTGCTGCTGCGTCCTGGATGAGTTGTAGGGGCCGGATGGAGCAGATTTTGGGATCCAGTGGAGGAGGTAACGTGGTGGTGTGGAGAAGTTGGGAAGGTGCTGCTGCGTCCTGGATGAGTTGTAGGGGCCGGATGGAGCAGATTTTGGGATCCAGTGGAGGAGGTTACGTGGTGGTGTGGAGAAGTTGGGAAGGTGCTGCTGCATCCTGGATGAGTTGTAGGGGCCGGATGGAGCAGATTTTGGGATCCAGTGGAGGAGGTTACGTGGTGGTGTGGAGAAGTTGGGAAGGTGCTGCTGCGTCCTGGATGAGTTGTAGGGGCCGGATGGTAGGAGTAGACCAGTAGACAGTAACCCAGTCGTGAGATTATGAGCACTGAACCAGGATCTGGGGGGCCTGTGTTGGTAGATCAGGGCGCATCCGTCTGATATTGTAGAGAAGGAACCTACATGAGCGGGAAGGTTCGGTGATGGAGAGTTGGTGGCTCCAAGGTTGCGGGGCTGTTGCAGAAGGAGAGAGGGCTGCGAGTTGGTCCTGAAGAATCTGCTGGAATGAATATTAGTTCCGTTTTGGTGGGAGGGAGTTGCCATCCGAGATGAGATGTCATTTAGACGTGCAGAAGTTTTGCAGACGGCATTATCAGAACTTGCCCAGAAATCTCCACTTTCACTAAATCAACACACATAAACGCATAAATAATTCAGCCGCTCATCCCATTTAACATTTCAAAATAAAAGTCCCAAGTATTTACATTTAAAACACCAGTTTCACACTCGTGGAAGCCGTAGATAAAAGGCGTTATTTTGAAACGTGACTTTGTGAAAGTGGACATTTCTAGTTTTTTTTTTTGTGTTTAATGAGCAATCCAGCGAATATCTGCAAATGTCAAATTCCGAACTCGCTGCTAACTTTACTGAGGCGGCGGGGAAAAAAAGACCCGTATTCAACTCTAATGTCTCCTGATTTTCCCAGGCGCTTTTCAGCAAGAAGAAGTTCCAGACGTTCCCGGAGCAGCCGCTCGTGTCCGGGTATAAACTGGAGGATTATGTGATCGGGAAGCAGATCGGGAAGGGCTGCAACGCCGCTGTGTACGAGGCCGCCGCTCCAGCCCCTGTCCCGCCGGACCAGTGGACGGGCGCTTTCCCGCTGGCCGTGAAGATGATGTGGAACATCGGGGTGGGTGGTGTATTCTATCACACACACACACACACACACACACACACACACACATTTCAAACCTAAAAACCCGGGACAGTGGTGGCCTAGCGGTTAAGGAAGCGCCCCTGTAATCAGAAGGTTGCCGGTTCGAATCCCGATCTGCCAAGGTGCCACTGAGCAAAGCACCGTCCCCACACACTGCTCCCCGGGCGCCTGTCATGGCTGCCCACTGCTCACTCAGGGTGATGGTTAAATGCAGAGGACAAATTTCACTGTGTGCACCGTGTGCTGTGCTGCTGTGTATCACATGTGACAATCACTTCACTTTTTTAAAAGCAGGACAACGTTTCTGTTTTTCAGGCTGGCTCGTCCAGTGAGACGATCCTCAGGTCCATGTCTCAGGAGCTCGTCCCTGCTGGCCCTCAGGCCATGAGACAGGAGGCCGGGGCCCTCACGCTTCACGGGTAGGTGCCAACGTGCCGTTCGTTCGGAACATCACGAGCTCTCCAGTTATTTCTGGACTGACCCGACTGCCCTGCAGCCACTTCGGCCGCCTGCCCGAGACGGTGTCCCCCCACCCCAACGTGATCACCGTCCACCGGGCCTTCACGGCGGAGGTGCCGCTGCTGCCGGGTGCGGAGGAAGAGTACCCGGACGTGCTGCCCGCCCGGCTCCACCCGCGGGGCGTGGGCAACAACCGCACGTTGTTCCTGGTGATGAAGAAGTAAGATGCGGTGCGGCGCCGTCTCGGTGCGAGACCTTCTGTCCTGTCCTCAGCGCAGCTGTCCGCTTCTGTGCCCGCTGCAGTTACCCGCGCACGCTGCGCCACCATCTGGAGGCGTCCGCGCCGAGCCGGCGGGACGGGACCCTCATGCTCCTGCAGCTGCTGGAAGGGGTGGACCACCTGTGCAAACAAGGCGTGGCCCACCGGGACCTGAAGTCCGACAACGTGCTCCTGGAGCTGGACTCGGGTGGGAGGAGTTTGAACCTGGTCTCCGGGTGTCCCGCTCTTCCTCATGAGACGAATCTCGTCCGCAGGTGGCCGTCCCCGCCTGGTGATCACGGACTTCGGCTGCTGCCTGGCGGAGAGGGACCGCGGCCTGCAGCTGCCGTTCAGCAGCTGGTGGGTGGACCGAGGCGGGAACTCCTGTCTCATGGCACCGGAGGTGAACATCTAACTACACGTCCAGCCTTGACTGGGATTTTTTCGCTTTACGAGTTGTTAAGTGAGTTTTGGCATCACCGTGATTGCAGGTAGCCGCGGCTGTTCCTGGCCCTGGCGTGGTCATCGACTACAGTAAAGCTGATGCCTGGGCAGTCGGCGCCATGGCCTACGAACTCTTCGGCCAGAAGAACCCGTTCTACGGCCCATGTGGCCTGGAGGGGAGGAGCTACCAGGAGAAGCAGCTTCCCGCCCTGCCATCAAACGTTCCGGCAGACGTGAGGCTGGTGGTGCGGCTCCTGCTGCGTAGGAACCCCAACAAGGCAGGTGGCCAATAAAGGGTCCGAGTTGCAAATAGCAACGCGTCCATTCTCACGCGTTTCTGTGCTCCCTCAGCGTCCCAGCGCTCGCGTTGCCGCCAACATCCTCCACCTGAGCTTGTGGGGCGGCCGCGCCCTCGCCCGCCTGGACAGAGCCGCCGCCGGTAAAATGGCCGACTGGCTGCTGTGTGAGTCGGCCCGGGTTCTCCTGAAGGGCGTCGGCCGGAGCCGCGCGTTGGTGGAGGAGGAGCAGCGGCGGTGCTTCCTGGCCAACGTTGACCTGGAAGACCTGCGCACCGCTGCTGGCTTCCTGCTGTACGGCCGAGCACAGCGGTCGGGACTCTCGCAGTAGCGCGGGGACTTCGTGCATGATCATTCTGCACTTTATCCCACCGTACCTCTGAGGTCCTGTGTATCTACGACTACTAAAGTATTGCTGTGTGGTGATAAACGTAGTGATGTAGTAGTA
The DNA here is from genome assembly GCF_900700375.1 of Denticeps clupeoides. Lineage (NCBI taxonomy): Eukaryota > Metazoa > Chordata > Actinopteri > Clupeiformes > Denticipitidae > Denticeps > Denticeps clupeoides. Next base: position 507,981 of record NC_041716.1, read on the forward strand.
CACGTTGCTAATTATCATCTGTTATTAATAAGAAAAACAGAGGCAGGTTATGATGCCCAAGGTGGTGGGTGATCTCAGGGTTTTGGGGTGATTCTGATGGGCATGCTCATTACAGTCATTTAAAGGAAATAAAAAGGCAATATAAGAATATGCTAAATGTGTGTGTTTTTTTTTTTTTTTTTTTTTTTAGCATTAGCCGTTTTGTGATCTGCACGTCATTACACAACCAAGAGTTACACTCGTGTTAAGACTGCACTTTAGAATCCCGCAAACTGCGGACTTTCACGCACAGCTGTGAAAGTGTCGACATTTTGGCCGGATCTGGCAACTCGAGTGAAGCCTTGAACATTTCGGTGTTTTATTTTTCTTTTTACATTTACAGCATTTACCAGACTTCCTTATCCAGAGGGACTTACAATCAGTAGTTACAGGGACAGTCCCCCCCTGGAGACACTCAGGGTTAAGTGTCCTGCTCAGGGCACGATGGTAGTAAGTGAGGTTTGAACCCGGGTCTTCTGGTTCATGGGCGAGTGTGTTACCCGCTAGGCTACTACCAACTCGTTGCCAGATCCGTGTCATGAAATATCTTCATTTTAAAGTGAAGTGATTGTCATTGTGATACACAGCACACAGTGCACACAGTGAAATGTGTCCTCTGCATTTAACAACATCAACATGTATTACTTATTTAGCCCAAAATCACGTACAGTACGTCTCAATAGGCTTTGACCGGACCTACAGTTGACCTACACTTGACCCTTCTGCACACAAGGAAAAACTCCACAAAAACTCTTGGAGAGAGAAAACGGTGGGAAGAAACGTAATTATTGCAGTAATTATTTGACGGACCTGGCAACACGGCCCCGTCTGGAGAACATTAACCAGCCGGGACACTTTCCGGACTTTATTAGCCCGGAGTCCGGCCGAGAGCGCTGCTCCACGGACACCCGCGACATGCTGGCAGCGGTGAGAAGCGCCGGTAGAAACGCGCTCCGCGCACCGGTCCCGGTCCCGGTCCGGCTTTGAGGGGACGAGGCGCATGTCCGGGACTCCGTTCAACGTCCCTCCGAGCGCCGAGTTCGTTGCCAGGGTCTCGGGAATCGCCACGATGGCCAAGCTGCCCCACCGGGACAGGGCCGAGGGGCTGGACGCGGCGTTCATCGGGGTGCCCATCGACACGGGGACCTCCAACCGTCCTGGGGCGAGGTGTCTCCGAGACTCCCACATTTAACAGATACACGCACTGGTAACTGATGACCAAATGGTCCCTGTCCCTCCTGCAGGTTCGGTCCCCGCCAGATCCGGGCCGAGTCCGCCATGCTTCGGCCCTTCAGTGGCACCAGAGCCGCGCCCTACGAGTCCCTGATGGTGGCTGACATTGGGGACGTGAACGTCAACCTGTACGACCTGAAGGACACGTGCAAGAGGATCCGCCAGGCCTTCCGCAGCGTGGTGGCCACCGGCTGCGTCCCCCTGACCATGGGTAACGTGGACTCCGTCCCGCCACACTCTCACGGGCCTGTGAGTCTGGTGGACTTTACAATACAAATGAAGCACGGAGGTCAATGTTTCCAGGGCCGGTAACAAAACGTGCCCCGCAGTGACCTTTGACCTCCCAGCAATTATTAATCCTTGTGCTAAATTCAGTGCAACGTTTCTTCTCCTTTTTCTTTCGATAGGAGGAGATCACACCATATCTTACCCCATTCTTCAGGCAGTGGCAGAGAAGTACGTGTACGCGATCTATAATACAGATATCTGGGTGATCTGTCTCTGTAGTGTTAAACCGAGTTCGTCCCGTTGGACAGGCACGGGCCCGTGGGCCTGATCCACGTGGACGCCCACGCCGATACCGGCGACGTGATCCTGGGCGAGAAGATCGGTCACGGGACCCCGTTCCGGCGCTGCGTGGAGGAGGGGCTTCTGGACTGCAAGAGGGTGGCCCAGATCGGGCTGCGTGGGACCGGCTACTCCCCCGACGCGTACGAGTGGAGCCGGGCGCAGGTGCCACCTCGTCCCTTGTTCTCTGTCCCCGCCACACCGGCCCGGTTCCGGGAGAATGAAACTCCACTGTTCTTCTGTAGGGCTTTCGTGTCGTGCGGGCGGAGGAGTGTTGGCACAGGTCCTTGGTGGCCCTCATGGCCGAGGTGAGGAAGCAGGTTGCCGGGGGCCCGGTCTACCTCAGCTTCGACATCGACGCTCTGGACCCGGCTTTCGCCCCAGGGACAGGGACGCCGGAGATCGCCGGTCTCACGCCGGTGCAGGTGGCCGATTCTACCCGCCGAGGTCTCCAGGTCTGAAACTCCTGCAGGATCTCATCCGCTCTTCCTGAATACAGGCCCTGGAGATCGTCCGTGGCTGCCGTGGCCTGGACCTCGTCGGCTGCGATTTGGTGGAGGTCTCGCCTCCCTACGACACCACAGGTACGAAGAGACCTCGCCTGAGTGTCGGCAACACCGCCGTCACAAACTGATCTGCTCCTCACATCTCCCCCCCGCAGGAAACACCGCGCTGACCGCGGCCAACCTTTTATTTGAAATGATGTGCGTCCTCCCGAAAGTAAAGTATTACTGAAGACTCACGGATCCGTGACGATTTCTCCAACTTATGGACGCTTCATCAGACTGATGATCATCACAATCAACAGAAATGAAGAGATAAATGGATTATTATTATTATTATTCTGTCATGTAAGGAAGATCCTGCCCGATTGTGCAAATCTCATTTTCAGAAATTTGATATCCGGTCAGTAAAAAAATGTTCACTGTGGCCATTTGTTTCTTTTGAGTCAGTGGGTACAGAGGACACAACTGTCAATTCCCTTTTTTTTTTTTTATTAAGTTTAAACATATTCCAATGAACGTTAATTCACATTGTTGGCAACATAAAGCATGTGTGTTAAATAATGTTCTATAAAATGTTACATTTAAATACTCTTTAAATAAAAACAGGGGCCCTATTTTCATCCTGGCACTAAGCACAAGGCCTGTACAGTAACACAAGGTCAATTCCATCCTCCGGATTTAACATGATGAATATATAATGATGTTCACACACGAGATCATACGGAATGAGGAAGAAGCGTGCGTGCGTGCGATAATCAGGCTCCTCCCATTTCAACTGCCGTAATTACACACCAACAAAAAGACGAGTTCTTCTTTTTTTTATCTACTTGCGTAAACCACACAGCAAGCCCCATTCTCAGGGCGTAGTGCTGCGCTTAGCGCCGTGTTCTGTTCAGCTACTATTATCACCGTGTTGTACTTTGCTTGTTCAACGTTCCGGACAAAATATAATTGTTTGCGCTTATCTGAAAACCCTGCGGTCAGAACATTTTGTAAGTAGCTTAATAAGGAGGTTAACTGTATTTATATCCGATTAAAGATCCTGTGCTACTGGACTGTAATTCATTACGGTCCATGTGATGCATATGAAACTCGTTGTTCGTCCTCCTCATCTACATTATATGCAAACTTTGTTTCGAAAGCACTTAAAACACTAAAACCGGCCTCCAGTCATTGACTAACTACACTTACAAACAAGGACTTTTAATGGAACATCAAAACCACGCCCTTCACAATTTAGTTCTCTAAACTCTAAACTGCCACAAGTCAGAACATCGCAAAACTACCATGGAAAAATAGAGGACTATATGCATTCAGAACACGAACATTTTCAGAATATTTTACGTACATTACGACTCCTCGGGTTCTACTGTTCTACCACAGTGATCGACTTAATTAGCTAAATATTGAAATAGCAGCAAACCAGAAATTGCATGCTGGGAAAGGGATGGCGTAGCTCATTTCGAACTGCGTTAGCTGCACTGCACCCCATGTGACCGTCCCCGGCCGTGCTACAGAAATGCATCTCGACCCAATGGATCGAAAATGGATGTCCAGAAGACGTGACATTCGGACCGTGGACGGTGCAAATCTTCAGCCTGTCGATGTTAGTACACGATTAGCGCGGCCTCTACTTATTTATTGGCCGTAATCTTGTCCAGGCCGGGCCAGGCCGGGATGTAGTACCGTGGCAAGGTCCCCTCCATGAGCCTCTCCATCCACAGGCCCAGTCGGTCCAGCTTGTGGTGGATCTGCAGCGTTGTGGACCGCGAGCGGGTCTGTCCCTTTCGTGGCTGGTGCTCATCTCGCGGGCCAGACCTGGACCGTCCCCCTGTAGCCCCTCCTTCGTCCTCGGGGGGCTTCGTGTCCACATCTTCACCCGTGTAGACGGGCTTGAAGAGGCACAGGTACTTTTTGTGGCCGTTGAGGGCCAAGACGTACCCTGTGTAGTCAACTTTTCGGTGGCCGCCGGCATCTTCATCCGCGGTCAATCTGCATGGCATCCTGAGCGAACTCCAGCAGGGTGTCCATCCACTCGCTGTGCTTGTCCACATTCAGGAAGGAGAAATGGAGCGTCAGGGTCCTGTGGATTCAGAGAACATCCAAAGTAAAGACCAATCAATGAAGCCCTGAGAGCTCAGGAGATGCAATCAGGTTAACTGATTAGATTAACTGATATTTAGCAAATGGCACCCGTCTCACCCGGTGAAGGAGTAGACCTCCTTGGCGAATTTGCTGAGCAGGACGTTTTTTGGAGGCATCGGTGAGGACCAGCACCACGTTGATGTGACCGGGGCCTCAGCTTCACCAGGTTGCTGGTGTACGTGATGTCGGTCAGTTCCGTCACCTCCACAAAGTTCTTCTTTGGTGCTCGACTTTGGTCGGGGGGTGAAAGTTTCGTTGGTTAAGTTCCCTGTGGGGTGTGTGAACTATTGCGGCTCTTTAAAAACGGCGTTACCTCGACATGCTCGCGGTGCCGGGGGAGCCGCTCTCGGCCTTCGGCGGCTCCTTTGCCTTCGGTTTGGACTGCTTCTCCTCGCTGGAGTCACTGTGGTCATATTGTTGATGATTATTCAGTGGGTTCCGACGTTTTCGTACAAACTGACAGCAGGTCCTGTCTTACCTGAAGGCCTGGATGACCACCGTGCCAAACAGGATGAATAAAGCAGAGAACATGAGTGACAGCAGAGGCATCATTTCACGCCTGGGGGGGTGGGGGCGACGTTAATATGAAATATTCTACACACACAACAAGAAATACATCTGTAATTCCGGATGATTCCATACCAGTTGTTGTGCAGGAGATCATCCATGATCTCGGACAGGTAGTCGTAGGCTGTGTAAATCCACTGGACGAGGAACATCTGGAATGAGAAGTCGGTTTAACCAAGCCAGCAGCCAGACTCGGCGGGGAGTAGAAAGTGGGCCAGAGCTGCTCCATTTACGGAGAAGCCCGGGAGAGCGGCGCTCACCGAGGCGAACTCGTTGTTGAGCTCCGGCAGCATGGCGTCGTAGTTTAGGATGGACGGGTCCTTCTGAAGTCGCTCCAGCTCCTCCAGCAGACGGTGCTTGTCCTCCTCGCTGCCGTTCCAGCCGCTCAGTAGCGGCTTGTACAGAACCTTTCCTGCTCCGTTACGCCGCTCCAGGATCACGATCTGCTGACACAGACACATCAGCCCCTGGAGGAAGAAGGTAGAACAACATTTTCCATGGTTCTGAGGGGACACCTGCGGTGACGTGCTGTCCCGGTCCTTCAGCAACGTCTCACACAGCGGCTGCTGCTGTCTCTGGTAGACGTAGGCGAAGCGCAAGACCTCATTGGTGTTGGCCGAGGCCAGGGACAAGAAGGCCGTGTTTCCGGTGATGAAGGACTCGTCCTCACCCGTGATCAGGAGCACGCAGTATCTGTGGGACACACGTTCCAACCTTCAGCAATCGCGAAACCCAACACAGAACACACAAGAGCGAAATGTCTCACTTTCTGCGCCGGTGGAACTGCTTCACAGGGCAAAGTTCATCAAAGAGCTTCTGGTTGACCAGTCGTGGTGCCAGGAGGAACTTGTTGTTGGCGATGAACTCATCGATGATTTGCTTTTTCATCCCCTTGGCCTGGAGTAAATAACAACTGTCTAAAGTCCCTCAGGGCTCAGTCCTCGGACCATTCCTCTTTCTACTTTATACCCTTCATTATGAAAACAAACCTGAATGATGTCAGCAGGCTTGTCCGTGTTCTCCTTGAAGGCCAGCATGGTGGGTGCGTACGTGTTGATGTTGAACCGTCGCATCAAGTTCACCGTCTCCGTCAGGCCCTGGTCCACGTATCCGAACTGAACGTAGTCCTTGTAGGCGAACGCCACGAGCTACACGGGAGAGACGAGGCCAGATGAGTGTGGTCGAGCGTGCCGAGGGCGAAGGTGTGTGCGGCGTACCTTGTACAGCAGCGGCACCACGGGAACTTGGTCAAAGAGGAGGATGCGAGGCTTGTTTATCTCGTGCCAGCTGTTGAGAAACTGAGCGCCGTTCCGATCGGTCACCTAAAACGGCAGAAATGCAGAATTAACTACGCAATGCTGTGTTTTTCCGAGGCGGTGTCTCATGTGTAAAGAGGTTAGAGCAGGACTCGCCCTTTCCACCAGCCTTGTTGGGAGCAGATCCTCCACGAAGCGCTTCAGGTGCTCCAGGGCCACGGCGTAATGGAAGAAGGACACTTTGCATTAATCAGGCCCAGGATGGACGGGATGCGATGAGCCCCCAGATGATTGGCCAGGCGCTGCTCGTAGCCCACGTCCACCACGCCTATGCCTACACCTTGAGTGGAGAGAGCAGACACCGGTCACACACACACACACCCGGCCAGCGCGTCCGCCTGGAGGAAAGAGACGGGCGCGAACCTAGCGCTCCAGCTCCTGCACGCTTTCTCTCCACACGGGGTCCATGTGGACGCAGCTGAAGCACCAGTCCGAGGTGACCTTGATCAGGTACGGACGCTTGAAGCTGTCTGGCACCACGTCGCTCACGTACTGGTTGAAGTGGAGCGCGTACTTGCTGTCGAAGTCCCTGCCGCCCTGGTTGTTGAAGGGGAAGTTGAACAGGGTCTCGTCAAAGTAAAAGTTGTCGTGGAAATGCCGGAAGCCGTGCTGGCCAAACGCGGCGTCGTCTGTTCGCCCGTGGCGGTCGTAGTTTGACCTCTTCTCCTCGCTCGCCAGGATCTGGTTGGATGAGAGAACGTGAAGACCGGTGATGCTCTGTCATGATGCTCTGTTTCATTATAATGCCACGGAACCGTACCTCATAAGACTTGGTGATCTTGATGAACATGTCTTCAGCTCCTGGGTTTTGTTTTTGTCAGGATGCCTGTCAAAAAATACCCCACTAGTTGTGTAACATGCTCTGTGAATTTCAAAATGTCTTATTCTCCATAACTGCAGCGCTTCATTACCATTCTTTTGCCAAACGTTTGTAGGCTTTTTTAATTTCGGCTTGACTGGCACTCGCCTTCACTCCAAGCACCCCGTACGGATCGAACTCGGGACCAGAGTCCACTCCGTCCATCCGAGAAGAGCAGAGGAGCAGCAGGGGCAGCAGGATGAAATGCATCCTCAGCATGTCGCGGCATGCAGATGTGGACATGGAGACAAGTTAACTGCCACGCATGCCGAGGACCCGCGACTGTCGCCGCATTAGGACCCTTCTCCGCAGCAGCAGTCGGTGGCGGAGATAAACGCGTGTTTACAACATGCTGCTGCTGCTGCTGCTGCTGCTGCTGTGCTACTGCTGCAATACTCGGCAACGGCCAAGCCGTCTCTGGACCAGCCTGCAGCTTGCGCCTGCGCGGTGACGTCAGACGCCAAGTAAACAGCCCACTGGGGTTGCCAGGTCGCGATGATCTTGAGGTAGACAGTTCAATTCGTCACACTCTGTATATGCTCTGCATTACATACAATCTTCTAATATTCAAGATAGCAATATAGTAATAAAGAATATTAATTCATTTGAACGTTCATATCTTGATTTCCGTCATTGTATGTTTGTTCTGTTGGATGTTGGCTGGGCGTTGTTGCTGCACACCTGGCAACAGGACGCGGAAGTGCTGTCCAGAACGCAGACGGAATCAACATTTCTCGAGTTGTTGTCATTCCTTACGGCGTGGGCATTCAATATTTTATTCAGACGATGTCACTTAATTAGCGGAAGTTCATTTAATCGGCGGATCAGGTAAGCAGAAAATGGACTGCCCACTGGTAATTGGTGACATTAACGCGACCTGTATAGTCCTATATAGTCGTATGTTTTTGTTTTTTGAACAACACATTTTTTGTTCTCTGAATTATTAAATATCGAACATGATTTTAACATTTTGGTGTAGTAGATTTGTAACACGGTTCAGTTTAAAAATTTTATTAGATTTTTACAGGAAATAGTTTACGTTTTATATAGCACTCTCACAGACAAACACCGCGAACCACTGAGCAGTAAATTGCTGCAGATGTTGGGCAGGAGCAGGGGTTACAGCTTTGTGAAATGTGTTGCGTACGTACTTGCGTTGTTAACGTGTGTGCTGATACGCTTGCGTACGTATTGTGCACCTGTACGTTTACATTTACAGCATTTACGGGACGCCCTTTTCCAGAGGGACTTACAGCCCCCCCCCCCCGGAGACACTCGGGGTTAAGTGTAGTAAGTGGGATTTGAACCTGGGTCTTTTGGTTCATAGGCGAGTGTGTTACCCGCTAGGCTACTACCAGCCCAAGGTAACTAAATGAATGAATGAATGCTCCACCACATAGAGACCCACTGGCTCGGCGATATGGCGCGCTGATAGCACACAGACTACAGACCCCATAATGCAGCGCTCCAGTTGCCTTGCCGAACACGATATTTAAGCCGCGGCGGAGGGTGTACGGACGTACGTGTACATTTACATTTACATTTACATTGTACGTGTACGTAGTTAACGCAGTTTTTACGTGTCACGTGGGCCAGCCTCTGTTTCAGTTATTTATTTTGTAAAAAAATTTTGGGAACCACGTATGCTTTTCGTTGCACTTCTCAAGTGTACACCACTTTGTATTGGTCTTTCACGTGGAATTCCAATAAAATACATTCATGTTTGTGGCTGTAATGTGACAAAATGTGGAAAAGTTCAAGGGGGCCGAATACCTTTGCAACCCACTGAATAGCATAGTATTTCTGTCATTTCTCATCTCACTAGTGGGATGTACATTTTTGACATTTTGTTGCTTTTTGATCATGTGCAGAATGGACCCACGACACAAAAAGATTCTTCAGTACAACAGAATCAACATTGTCAAGGTCTTGGACCCATCGAAAATCAGTGGTGAACTCTTGAAAAGAGGAATCTTCTCCCAAGACATGATGGATGAAATTACAGTGAGTACAGGGTTCTCTCCACCACCTAAAGTTGGACAACGGGGACGGTTTCCAACAGTCCTGGAGGTTTATACTGAACACTTTCATTCACTCATGTTGATGAGCATCTCATGAAATGGTTTTTGACGACGACGGCATGTCCAGGCGTTGTCGGGAGGTCATACGGGAACGTGAGGCCACACACACTACTGTGCATCATATTGACATGTTTTAAGGACATTACATCAAAGTTGGATCAGCCTGTAGTGTGTGTGACTCCAAATCCAGACCTCCATGGGTGATCATTTTTTTGTGTGTCAACACATTCAACTATGTAAAGTATTTAAGAAGAATATTTCATTCATATGTAAGAGGTCTTATTTTTTGTGTTCCCTTTATTTTTTGAGCAGTTATGTTCTTGACTTGGATTCTTAAAATGGCTCCATCTAGTCTCCAGAACCATCAGAGAGTAGGGCCGTCCAGACTTCTGACTGGTACCTTACGTTTTGCACAGTAGTTCACTGAGGCCGTATTGATGTTTCCACTGTATCAGAAATCAGGAACCAGAAGGGACCAGGCCAGACAGCTGATTCGGGATCTTGAGACCCGTGGCGCCAAGGCTTTCCCAGCATTCCTTGAGTGTCTGTCCGGGTGTGGTTACAGGGACCTCGCTGACCTTCTGCAGAAGGAAAACCAGACCAGTCCTCACCATCCAGGCCGTCTGCCACCTGTCGATTTACCTATTTGTGAGGCCTTGATCTGGGATAAACCTCATTCTGTTGCTCTTCCATGTCCTGTCCACCAGGACCAATGTACACATGGATGTGTTTTGCAGATAATCCCATAGACATCAGAAGACCTGATAGGGTCCCTGGTCCTCAACCAAAGGAAGTGCCTCTTCACCCTGGTGAATCAAATGTGTTTCCTGCTCCATGTAAGTAAGTTACATCCTTAGGGATGTCCACTTAGGCCACTTTTCCCACATCGGGTGTTGGGATATCGGGAAGTGAAGTTCACTGCAGCACAGCACATGGTGCACAAATGCGGAGTATATAGAAGAGAAAAAAATTAACCGTCAGCCTTACTGAGCAGTGGGCGGCCATGTAAGATGTCCAGATAGCAGTGTGTAGGGACATCAGTCTGAAATACGGTTTACTTTGCTTGTAAACTATATAAAACTGTCCACTGCATTGTGCAGAATATATTGATCACAGTAGAACCGCCTTCACACAGCTCCTGGTGAAAGAGAGACGGACTGCAGGACGAGGAGAACAAGGCGCGACAGCCTTCAGGTATCGGACACACAAGTTCCCGGTGCACCGCGAACTCTGTCCCTGTCCGGTCGCAGTGCTGAAACTCTCCTTTCAGACGTACAAGATGGACGCCAAGCCCCTGCGGACTCTGCCTCATCATCAACAACGTCGAGGTTCGTCAGCCTGAGCGCACCGCAGCGGCTCTGACATCGACTGCGACAAGCTGGAGCGCCGATTCCGGTCCCTGACTTTTTCATCCGTTACGGTGAGACGAAACTTGAAGCAGAAGGTACGGTCAGAGGCTTTGCATTATGCAATGAAGATTTCTCCTGACTCGTGGTGAGCTGCACCGACGCCATTCGCTGGTTTCACTCCCACCAAAGCAAATAAAGATGGAGCTGTCATCCCTGGCGAAGAAAGACCACTCTGGGTACGACTGCTGCGTGGTGGTCCTCCTGTCACATGGCGCCGAGGTACGAGCTCCTCCTTCTCTAGTCCTGGAATTCGGCGCGATGCGGTGAAGGTTCACTAATATATTTAAACTCGTGTATCTGATGACGTCAAATCAGCAAATTGTCCGTTCTTGTTGAACGTCTGTCTCAAAGGAAGAATTGGTTCAGTGACAGAAGGTCCTAATAGGTCTCCACTCCGAGGTCAGCCTTAAAAAGGTCCTCGTGTCCCCAGCCGCCAAACCAAGCCCGTGTAATCTGGGCGTGGTCAGTCCATTTACGGCATTTACCAGACGCCCTTATCCAGAGCGACTTACAGCCAGTAGTTACAGGGACAGTCCCCCCTGGAGACCCTCAGGGTTAAGTGTCCAACTCAGGGACACGATGGTAGTAAGTGGGGTTTCGGTTTTTACATAGATTTTGAGTTACAAACGTAAGAGCCCTGATAAGGCCGAACTAGAATAGAACATGCAGGGAATTGCTAAGTGCAAGACAACATTTTTTTGTGAGTGTGAGTGCATGTGTGTGTGTTAGTGTTAGAAGAACCAAGTGGGGTTTGACGTGCTTGTAGGAGATTTTGTCTCTGCCCGCTGCTCGATCATTGCAGTGCTCGGTGCGCCGTACGGAGTAAATCCTCTGTGCCGCTGCCAGGAGGGTCCATATTACACCCATTCCTATAAAGACCTACAGTGTCTTACACGACCAAACCCCAGAAATGAACGCCCTCTGAGCGCCATACGTGGTTCTGCTGCGTTTTGCAGCTGCGCTCGGTTTGCCGTTCGCTTCATGCTGTTTAACGTAAATTTTGTCAAAAATCAATGGCAAAAAAAAAAAAAAAGTTGCATGCAGCTCTTATTTGACGTCATCCGACCCTCTCGGGGGTCCCCTGCTGTCCACCAGGTGAGCCACAATCGCTTCCAGGGAGCCGTGTATGGACGTGGACGCGTTGCCCGTACCGGTTCAGCTCATCACCAACTACCCGACGGGCAGAAACTGCCCTCGCTGCAGAGCAAGCCAAGCTCTTCTTCATCCAGGCGTGCGAGAGGATGGTGCGGTTGAGACGCCCGTCCGGATGGTGGTGGACGTGCTGGCCTGCTGACCCGCCTCGTGTGTCTGTGTAAGATGAGAAGGACACGGGCTTCGAGGTTCCCCGGACGAGGTTGAGCCGCGCCCTGGCGGAGCGACGACCAGATGGACGCCATTCCCACGTCTTCCAGCAGCGACTCGCTGAGTACGAGCGACGAGCCCGATGCCCGGACGTCCCTGCCCACCCCCAGCGACATCTCGTGTCCTACTCCACTTTTCCAGGTGTGTGACGTCGTCTTCGCGCGTTGTCACAGAGCTGCGTGACGGCCGGTTGGTGGACAATTCTGTCTTGTCGCGAGGGTACGTCTCCTGGAGGGACACGCAGGCCGGCTCCTGGTACGTGGAAAATTCTGGGACCGGATCCTGGAGGAAAATGCGGCACAGACGACGACCTGGTGACCATGCTGATGATGGTGGGAGTCCGTGATGTTCTACCTTCACTAAACTGGGTTCTCTGTGAAGGTAACGCGTATTCTTCACGCTTGTAGGTGAACGACGTCGTCTCGCAAAATTCTGCCAAAGGTTTATACAAGCAGATGCCAGGATCCTTCAACTTCCTGCGAAAACATCTGTACTTCCAAGCCCCACCAGGCAGCAGAAGCCCAGCATAGCTGACATGTTATCGACCTTTACTGTTGCCAGGAAATAGATGAAAATGTCCAGGGAATTTCTGTTGAGGTGCTCAGGCAGGTGCGATGTACAACCGTGTTGAGCTCCATGATCTTCTTCACAGTTTAAATCTCAGGGCACCAGTGACGTATCTTTTACAAACAAGGGGAGACAGACATGTTGTAACGTGCATGTGGCTTTTTAATAAACTTTAGTTTTTTTATTGTCTGTTTGAATCTTTCTGAGGATTGATGATATTGGTACTGGTTCGTATGGCCTGTGTGACGCGCAGGGAGCATTTAAACACACATTTACAGCGTTTACCAGACGCCCTTATCCAGAGCGACTTAGTCAGTTGTTACAGGGACAGCCCCCCGGAGACACTCAGGGTTAAGTGTCTTGCTCAGGGACACGATGGTAGTAAGTGGGATTCGAACCCGGGTCTTCTGGTTCATAGGTGAGTGTGTTAGCCGCAAGGCCACCGCCACCCAGTTTGAACACACAAGGCCTGAATTTACTTTACTTTATTTAGCAGACGCTTTTATCCAAAGCGACTTACAAGAGGAAGACACAGCAATTCTCGTTCGATTTCTATAGAATATTGACTTTACAAACTAAGAGCCCTGATAAGGCTCAGACTTGTCAGTGAAGAGCATGCTCAGAGATTGTTAGGTGCTAGACGAAGAAAAATTATAATGTATTTATACATTTTTGTATTGTTTGTGCAATGTATACGCATGTGCGTGTGTAAGTGTTAGATTTGTCTGTAATATTTTTTGAATAAGAGGGTTTTCACAGCACTAAGTCCCAGTAAATGAGGAGCAGCGTGTGGGGACGGTACCTTCGTCAAAGGGTGGTAGTAGCCTAGCGGGTAACACACTCACCTATGAACCAGAAGACCCAGGTTCAAACCCCACTTACTACCATCGTGTCCCTGAGCAGGACACTTAACCCTGAGTGTCTCCAGGAGGGGACTGTCCCTGTCACTACTGTAAAATGGGACCTCAGTGGCACCCTGGCATTTGAAGTGGCCCAGCGGGTACGGAAGGTTGTGGGTTTGAAGGTTTTGGAGGTCCCTGTCCCCACACACCGCTCCCCGGGCGCCTGTCATGGTGGGCATGGGGTTAAAGTGCGCCGCCGTGTCGCCGCCTCGCCTGTAGGGGGCAGCAGCGCTCTTTGCGGAATCTGATTGGCGGGGAACAGACCGCGGAGGAAGTCGGCGCATCATGGCGGGCTGCACGAAAGTGGACGCGGCGGGAGCTTCTCGCCTCATATTCCTCCTCCTCCTGCTTTTTACACGCCTGGCCGGTGAGGTTCGCGTACGTGTGTGGAGGTTTAAACCGAGATAAACGTGTAGAAACGTCTCCTGTGGGAGAGAAGCTCGTGTTGAATAAACGTCTCTGGCCGCAGGCGCGTCGCGCAGCGTCCTCACCCTGCAGGACGGCGACGTGTCCGAGGTTCGAGGCTCTCAGCACTTCTGCTACGTGACCTCGGCGGCGCCCGGCTGGAAGGAGGCGTGGACGAGAATTCAGGTGAATCTCAAAGCTGGTTCTGCTGTTATAACAGTGTTTTACAGGGAAGTGAGAGTGGAGACGCGGTGAAACGTGTCCTCTGTGTTTAACCATCACCCTTGGTGACAGTGGGGACCATGACAGGCGCCCGGGGAGCAGTGCGTGGGGACGGTGCTTTGCTCAGTGGCACCTCAGTGGGACCTTCTTCGCCAGGCTACAGCCGCCCAAAAGCCACTTTAAAAAGTCCTTTGGAATGTGTCGGACTGGAGAGGATGCTGCGTTACAGGGCGGTTCAGTCTGATTTCTGGGGTTGGCGGCAGCGTTGCCAGAAATAAAACAACATTACATTAAATTAACAGCGTTTACCAGACGCCCTTATCCAGAGTGACTTACAATCAGTAGTTACAGGGACAGTCCCTCCCTGGAGACACTCAGGGTTAAGTGTCTTGCTCAGGGACAAAAAGTGGGGTTTGAACCTGGGTCTTCTGGTTCATAGTCGAGCATATTACACACTAGGCCACTACCACATGAAACGGTTCCAACAAAATGCTTCTGCCGGGTGAACAGTTCACCCGCACCCACATTTATTTAAAATAATTCGAATCAAACCTCAAGACTGGAAATGAAATTTCGCGCTCTTTTTTTTTTCTTTTTTTTTCCATTCCACAAGTTTAAAAAAACGAGTTCTTACCTCAAAAAGCCGTGATGTGTTAAGCGGCGCCGGGCATCATATCGTATCCGGCGCGTTAACGTATTTCTCAGAACGTTCTTGCCCGAACCTGATGCCCGGCCAGCTGAAAGTTCCCGTTTTCTTTCTTCCGGCGCTGCACCACCAGAAGTGAGAAACGCCGCGGTTTCCGTTCTCTTGCGCGGCAGGTGAGAGTGTGGAGCTCCGCGGAGCTGAAGGTCACCGTGGTCCAGGACGAGCAGCAGCTGGAGGACCTGGAGCACTTCAGCGTGTGGACGTTCGTGCAGTACTTCATACGCGAGCAGACCAACGAGACCAGCGTCAACGTCAACCTCTTCCGCCCCAAGACCTGCTTCCGGGTGGACCCTTCACAGCCCTCTGCGCTGTACACGGTCAAGCCTGCTCGGAGTGAGGCGCTGCGTTCTACTTTCTAAATCTCCACATGCCAGATTATTGTAACTACAAAAAATGTGATCATATTTATTTTATTTTTTTTTTTTGCTTCCCTCCTCCCTCCTCAAGAATTTGACATCTACATGTTCCTCGTCTTCCTCATGGGGGTGGCGCTTTTCTTTATGGCCAACACACTAAGCAGGTATTTTTTTTTTTTTTTTTTTTTAAAGGTCCCCTGTCATGAAAATGTGACTTTGTGAGACGATTTAACATTAATACGTCCTGCGGTGGCTAGAAATGGTGTAAAGTTCCCCTAAATCATGATCTCCACCGACCATCGTGGCTTCCAGACACGTGAAGCGTTGCAGTTGCTCAGTGACTGGATGTAAAAATGAGCACAAATTAATTTTTTTTAGGCCGCTCTCCTCCTCATTAGCATTTAAAGCCACAGACGGTGAGACAGCGCGTCTTGGGAAGTCTCATTGTGGGACTGGATCAAAGTGGCTGTAATTCTGCACCAAGAGACTTCAGATACAGAATTAGAGGACCAACAAGACCAAAATAAACCCAGAAAAAAATGATTGCAAAAGTGTAAGATCTGGTGTGTAAATGTAAAACGCCTTGACTCCGCCCCTCCTTCTTTGTGCAGGAGTCAGATCTTCTATTACTCGGCAGGAATGAGTACGGGTTTGATAGCCTCCCTCCTCATCCTCATCTTCCTCATGGCCAGATTTCTGCCCAAGGTAAGGATGAAAGGCCAGCTTTCTTTGAGGGCCACGCCAGGTTATTAAACCGCCGTTTTCCCCCAGAAAAGCCCCTTCTACGTGGTGATAGTTGGAGGCTGGTCCTTCTCGCTCTACGTCATCCAGCTGGTCTTCCGGAACCTGCAGCTCATCCTGAAGGAGCACTGGCACCTGGCGATAGGTAGACCTGTTCCGGAGAGCTAGAATCCCGGTGGCGTTAAAATAACCTGCGTCCCGCGCTGCAGGCTACGCGGCGGTGGTGGGCTTCGTCAGCTTCGCGGTGTGTTACCGCCACGGGCCGCTGGTGGAGGAGCGCAGCATCAACATCCTGTCCTGGGCGCTGCAGCTCTTCGCCGTCGTCCTGATGTACGCCGGCATCCAGGTGCAGCAGGTGGCCCTCGCCGTCATCGCGGCGGCCTTCTGCTCCAAGAACCTGGAGTACCCCGTCGCCATGGGCTTCACCGTGTGGCGGTAGGTCTACATTCCGAAACGGCCGTGTATATATATGGAGTCGGGGGCCGTCACGTGACCTCTTTCGTTCAGGAAGATGAAGCGGAAAATCCGCTGGAAGCCGGAGCCGCGCCGGCTGCTGACCGAGGAGGAGTACCAGAAACAGGCGGAGGAGGAGACGAACCGCGCCCTCGTCGAGCTCCGCCGGTTCTGCGGCAGCCCGGAGTTCAACACCTGGAAGGCCGTCTCCAGGCTGCAGTCACCGCAGAGGTGGGCTGAACACATGTCTCCAAATCTCCTTATAGATGCAAACCACGGCAATATCATGCGTTTAACCAAAGCTTCACATTTTTCCAGTGAAGTTGCGCAGACTTTTCACTTCTTATCTCCTGGAGATGCTTCTCTCTGCTGGTACACGCGGCCACGGCCTGAAATCCAGGCTTTTCTAGGTTCTGTTGAACTTCTGCATATCACGACACATTGACCACTAGAGACAAGGCGTTGAGGCGGCTCTCAAGTCAAGATGGAGGAGCGGAGGACGTCTGGGGTTCAGATGGTCGTTTTGTTAAGGGCTCAAGTTGATTTATGGAGAAAAGTGTTGACGTATGAGGCTTTTATGGCAGTTTTTGTCCGTGTACATTTTTGTAGATGCGGTTGAATTACATTTACGGCGTTTACCAGACGCCCTTATTCAGAGCGACTTACAATCAGTAGTTACAGGGACAGTCCCCCCCTCGAGAGACTCAGGGTTAAGTGTCCTGCTCGGGGACAGGATGGTAGTAAGTGGGGTTTGAACCTGGGTCTCCTGGTTCATGGGCGAGTGTGTTACCCGCTAGGCTACTAACACCACATCACCCGCTTCATCTTCTTGAATGAACTTGACCTCCTCACCAGGAGAGTTTTCGTCTCTGATTTATATTCGCTGGTCACGATCTAGCCATTTAATAGATAATGCCTTCTCACTGAAGGCATCAGAACTATGAATGAACACATGGAGTTCTGTACTTAACAAAAAAGGTGAAATAAGTGAAAACATGTTTTATATCCTAGTTCTTTGCTCTGATTACTGCTTTACACACTCTTGGCATTCTCTCGATGAGCTTCAAGAGGTCGTCACCTGAAATGCTTCTCCAACAGTCTTGAAGGAGTTCCCAGAGGTGTTTAGCACTTGTTGGTCCAGCTCACCATCTGGATTGGGTTCAGGTCTTTTTCGGTTTTCTCCGGTGAGTAGAGAAGCGTTCCGTGTTCTGTCCGCGCTCACCTGAAGCCACGGACATCTGAACCAGGCGGCTTCCTGGCGTCGGTGGAGCACGGACTGAACACGGAACGCTTCTCTGCTCACTGGAGAAAATCAAAGCGTCCACACCGTGTACGAGACCTTGACGCTTGTATTTGTGAACATCGTGTGACCGTGTAGAAGATGCACCGTGAGGCCGTCTTCTTCACCGCTGTGCACCGCCTCGTCCCCCCAGGTTCGCGGACTTCATGGAGGGCTCCCCACATCTTCTGCCCAACGAGGTTTCAGTTCATGCCCAGGAATATGGACTTGGCAGCTCCTTCCTGGAGGACGAGCTCTTCTCCACAGATGAAGAGGAGGAAGGGGAACTGACTGAGGGTGAGGAGGGCTGGGAAAGTGAAAGAAGCGTGATGAAGAGCCACAAGTTTGGCAACTCGTCTAGTTAATTGTGAGACGGCCCCCAGTGTTCCTGCCCTGGAAACTGCCGGGACGCTTTATCAGTTGGTTCCCAGTTTTTACTCTGCCGCCATTTTACTGAAATTAAATGGTGTGGATGAATGTATTTTATTTTAAGTTTATATAACGTCTTCCTACTTCAATTTCCGGTATTTGAAAGAATACTGCATGCACTGAATAAAATGTGAAACATTTCTTTCAAAATTCCCAATTTACCCTGTAAAACGAGGACTTTGTACAGCTTCACTTCGCAGAATGAGGTTTGTTCAGTTATATTACGGTCACATTTTTCATTTTTACTTTTGAGTCGGTGAACAGCAGGGGGCGATGTTTTCTGAATAAATCCAGATCAGGACTTGCTTTGGCTCCAAATGTGAAGCTGTCTTCATTCCTCTTATGTAGAAAATCTGAAGCCTTTAATGTCGATAAATTGTCTGTAATCTGTTTGCTGGAAAAATGCAGATCAACATTAAAACCTCCTGATGTCTCCTCTGAAGGTGTCCTGTGGCGCATCTGACGTCTGGTTGTCAGTAGCAGTCCAGTAGTTTGTGACATGAGGGACAGCGGTGGCCTAGTGGTTAAGGAAGTGGAACCATAATCGGAAGGTTGTGGGTCCCGGGCGCCTGTCATGGTGCCCACTGCTCACCAAGGGTGATGGTTAAATACAGAGGACACGTTTCACCGTGTCACCGTGCTGTGCTGCAGTGTCTCACAGTGACTTCGCTCTCGTGGCTGAAGACCTGTCTAAATCTGTTCTGTTCGAACCAGATTATTGAAAGATTTGCTTTAAAGTGAAGTGATTGTCACATGTGATTCACGGCAGCACAGCACACGGTGCACACAGTGAAATTTGTCCTCTGCATTTAACCATCACCCTGAGTGAGCAGTGGGCAGCCATGACAGGCGCCCAGGGAGCAGTGTGTGGGGACGGTGACTTTGCTCAGTGGCACCTCGACGGGTCGGGATTCGAACCGGCAACCTTCTGATTACGGGGCTGCTTCCTTGGCCGCTAGGCCACCGCTGAATAAAAAGTAAAGTCTGGTTGTTCGCTTTGGAACACAGAACAGAACTTAAATCAACAAAAAGCTGGAGCAGGGGTGCGAGCGACGATGTTCTGCAGTGTGGAGATTTTTGTTTTTATGTTTTAAACTTTAATTTATTCGGTTCTGATTATCAACCGGGACTTTTACTGACGGCCTCATCTTCCGAGGCAGCATGGATTTCTGACAGAGGGACCAAATGCCACAGTTCCTGTTCACCGTCCTTCAGCAAAAAAATAGAAAACGCATGTATGTGACATAAACTCGTCCGGCGCAGTAAAAGAAACCAAAACGAATCCCACGTATAACGTCCTCTTTGTGTTGCAGCGCCAGGTTCCCGGTTTCAGACGTGCTGTGACGCGGTTGCTTCCGCCCGCCGGCCCCTCAATCAGGAACGCCGATGCAAATCGGATTGGAATTCCTTTTTCTGACTGACAGCCGATCGTAAACAAACCATTTGCGTGTGCCGCCGCCGCGCAGTCAAATTCCCACCAGGATCCCCACCCACATCCCGTCCCGCTTCCGCCAGGGACGGGGGAAGACACCCGGGCCGTGGTGGCAGCCCACGCGTGGGCGGAGCCCGGGGATTCCCACGCTGCCAGGGAGTTGCGGGAATCGGGATAGCCCCCCCCCTGGAAGCTGCATGTAAAGTGCAGCCTGGATTTCCCCCAGTGGGCTTCATGTGGGGGCTGTTCCTCCATCTGCCCACCTCTCCCCGGCAAAGCCAGCTCCATGACCATACGTGCAACGCACAGGGTTTCTGCTTAGAAAGCCTCCTAATGCTACTGTACGTATAAATAAATATGCTGGACCCTCCGCAGACCAGAACACCTCCAGATTTCATGGAAGCTGGTGACAATTTCAAAAAAGTTCATCTTTAGGTCAGAACGTCTCATTTGACTGCAGGAGGAAGTTCTCGGTGTGCAGATCCTCAACTTGTGATGGACCAACAGTACGTCATCAATGACCATCCAGAGGGGGAGTGCCTTACAGTCAGTAGAGACAGGGACGGTCCCCCTGGAGACACTCAGGGTTAAGTGTCCCAGGTACAGGGTGGGTATATCATTGGTAGAAAGTGGGGTTTGAACCTGGTTTTTGAGGTCTTCTGGTTCAGCAGGCCACTACCTCTCAGCCCTACATCTCATGCTGCATCTTGGGAGAATAAGGAAGGTCCTCCTGGACACGTTTCCTTACCCAGTAGGCACCACTGTCCCAGTCTTTTCCCAGCGATACACACATTAGATGTTGAACGTCCGAAACACTTCCGTAAAAATGAGGCATCTTATCAGCGTAAAAGTAGTCGATATCGGCCGCACTGCCCATTTATTTTACACCTTGATTGCACATAATCCTATTTTTACTGAAAACCGGTGCTTTACAATATCAGTAACATTTAATCTGCCAGATTTCCCAGTTTGAAGTTGAATTTGTACTCCTGTCCGGTGGGAAAACACCACGTCAACTGGTCATCGTCTCTTAGTCAGCCGGTTAGTTCTCGTTTTCAAGGTTCTCACCTGTTCTGAATGTGGAGAGTGTGTGTGTGTGTGTGTGTCGGGGATTTATTGCCTTTTTGGACTGAATCGTTGCAGCTCTGACCGTCGGACTTTTAGAAAACGTGGTCTGACTGATAGCCAGAGACACCCTGACAGGTTGGTGCGGTTTTTCCTTTATTACCGAATATAAAATTCTTGCCGACCGTCCGCACGAGACTGGCCATTTCCCATAAACACAAACGCTGATTCAGTGGCAGAGGAGAACGTTTGCATAAAGTTCGTATGGATAAAGAAACTGCTGCGTCATCGTCAACCTTTCAAATCAATTTCATTCGTCATCGCTGCTGCTGATATGGCAAAAAAAAAAAAACCCACACTGTAGTTTCTTTTTTTTGTTTATCAGAATATCACTTACAGAATGACTGTATTTCACTTATTTTTAATGAACAGATATGGAGGATGAAGAAAAACGTGCCGCGATTTTACAAACGGAATCGGTCCTCAGTTTATCCAGATCGTCATGGCGATGCTCCTGACTTCACTTGTCTACCTGAGATTAAAAACACCCAACGTGACCATCGTCTAAATTTTACAAGGAACGTGCGGCCATCAGACCGTCCAGAAATAAATAATCAGTAAAAACCAAGCGGTGCGTTCGAATTCTTATCAAAGGTAATCAATATCGTTTCATCATTTCAACACGCCGAAGCTACAATGGACCAGTTCAAAGAGGGGAAACTCCCTCCGAATACATTTCCAAATGTGGTCGCTTTTCCCACGAGACGGGACGACCGTGGCAGAGGACGGGCCGAGGCGTGACTCGGGGGACCGGGACCACTCAGTCCGTCAGGAAACCTTTTACTTCGGAGTCCGGTGGCCTGGTGGGCCGCGCCTTTCGCATCAATATTTGTTGATCCCAAATATGCGAACGCCGTGGAACTGCGGGAGTTTGGGCAGCAGGACGCTGAGCAGCGAGACGGTGTTCACCAGGAAGTGGGTGGCGTCGTACTTGGTATAGAAACTGGCTAGGATGTACCTGAACGGGCAGAAATCAGAGACAGAACTTTTCTTATATTGTAAAAAAAAAAGATTTTTCTTGCACAAAGATCTCAAGCTTGTATTGTAGACGACTGATCTTGAATAAATTTCAGCAACTACAGAAAGGTTTTGTTCTATTACATTACATTCGCTCATTGCTTAGATTTTATATATTGCTTCAGATTTTACGTTTCCATGGTATCATGTACAGATTTAGACACGGTTCACCGTATGATGTAGAATTTGAATTCTGGACTGTAACCCGTATTAAGCAGCTCGCAAACGTAACTCTTCCAGGCATTTTAAATTCACCTTTGTTGTCCTGTCTTCAGTACACGGGACACTGTGATTCATCCTAAAAGGAAACCTGTCGTTTTATTTTATTTCTGCATATTTTGCAGAAATGAGGGAATTTCAGTGCATTCTAATGAATTTGGGTGCTAGCGCTACATCACGTGTGAAAACGTCGTCCTTCTTCTTGTCTAATCTGATTCTTAATGTCCTTCCTGAAGAAGCCCCCGAAGCCCTGGTGCAGGGAGCTGCTTGGGGAATTTCTAGGTCCGTTGATGGAACGTGCTGCTGAAATCTGCCTAATGCCGGGGAAGCACCGGCTAAGGAACCATTGTGAGGCCAAGCCGTCGCTCTCGAGCTCATTTAGATCGTAGCAAAACAACAACAAACCACACGTTTCCCCAGATTCACTTTCACTTTAGAGCTGCCATGCAGTACGTTTAAATAAAGCCCCGTATACAGTACTGAGCACGCGTCTCAGCGGTGCTTCGAGCCTACTGGGTAACACTCTCAATCAATCTATCAGAAGGCCCCGAAGTCCCAGGTTCAAGCCCCGCTTACGTTTACATTTATGCCGTTTATCAGACGCCGTCATCCAGAGCTGTAAATACAATCAGTAGTTACAGGGACAGTCCCCCCCTGGAGACACTCAGGGTTAAGTGTCTTGCTCAGGGCACGATGGTAGTAAGTGGGGTTTGAACCTGGGTCTTCTGGTTCATAGACGAGTGTGTTACCCGCTAGGTTACTACCACCACCACTTACTACCCTCGTGTCCGTGAGCAGGACACTTAACCCTGAGTGTCTCCTGGGGGGGTACTGTGCCTGTAACTACTGGTGGTAAGGCTGGGGGGTACTGAAAGTAGGGTGGTAGTAACCTGGTGGGTAACACACTCGCCTGTGGACCAGCAGACCCAGGTTCAAATCCCACTTACTACCATCGTGTCCCTGAGCAGGACACTTAACCCTGAGTGTCTCCAGGGGGGGACTGTCCCTGTAACTACTGACTGTGAACCAGAAGACCCAGGTTCAAATCCCACTTACTACCATCGTGTGCCTGAGCAGGACACTTAACCCTGTGTGTCTCCAGGGGGGGACTGTCCCTGTAACTACTGATTGTAAGTCGCTCTGGATAAGGGCGTCTGGTAAATGGCACAAATTTAAATGTATGAAAATATGACTTTTGCACAGTACTGTATAATAGGAATATAAATATTTGACTATTAAAGGTGCAGATAAACCAACTGAACCAAATCTTGAACTCGTGCTGTCGGAGAGCAGAAGCAACGTGAACGTACAGCACGATGGGGGAGATGGTGAGGAACTTGCGTGAAGACGTGAACTGGATCCCATAGTCCATCTGTTCCCAGTGTGTGAGCAGGCGAGCCTTGCCCTGGTCTGGGGTCTCGAACGGCGTTCCTTTCACCGTGTGTAAGAACAGGTACATCATCTGTGCCAAAGGGAGACAGCCACTTCCTTCAGTGTCACATTTGGTGAAATGTTTAAACAATTAAAGCCAATCAGACTGATGAGCACTGAAATGTATTATTCATAGAATCACCATCGATCATCTCCACCGCGCTCTTAGCTACGCGTCACAGTGTGTGGCTGTAATTACGTCACTGACCAGATTGTGGATGACGTTGGTGAGGGTCCACACAAGGGACACACTGAGGAAAGGGATGCTCAGCAGCACGACGTGCAGGACGGCGGTCAGCAGCAGGTACGCCAGCCAGATGCCCCGGCTGCTCATTACCCGGGTGTTGGGGTTCACCTCGCTGTGCGCCACGCCCACATTCATCCTACAGAGAAAACAGAAGGTACAGTGGATGTCAGCCATCCGGCAAAAGACACGAGAGCGTTAAAACCGCGACTAACAGACTAAACAGCGGTTTTTACCGTCACCGCTACCATCCGGCAAAAGATACGAGAACGTTAAAACCGGGACTAACAGACTAAACAGCGGTTTTTACAGTCACCACTACCATCTGGCAAAAGATATGGGAACGTTAAAACTGCGACTAACAGACTAAACCGGTTTTTACCGTCACCGCTACCATCCGGCAAAAGATATGGGAACGTTAAAACTGCGACTAACAGACTAAACAGCGGTTTTTACCGTCACCGCTACCATCCGGCAAAAGATACGAGAACGTTAAAACCGGGACTAACAGACTAAACAGCGTTTTTTACCATCACCGCTACCATCTGGCAAAAGATACGAGAACGTTAAAACCGGGACTAACAGACTAAACAGCGGTTTTTACAGTCACCACTACCATCTGGCAAAAGATATGGGAACGTTAAAACTGCGACTAACAGACTAAACAGCGGTTTTTACCGTCACCGCTACCATCCGGCAAAAGATATGGGAACGTTAAAACTGCGACTAACAGACTAAACAGCGGTTTTTACCGTCACCGCTACCATCTGGCAAAAGATACGAGAACGTTAAAACCGGGACTAACAGACTAAACAGCGGTTTTTACCGTCACCGCTACCATCTGGCAAAAGATACGAGAACGTTAAAACCGGGACTAACAGACTAAACAGCGGTTTTTACAGTCACCACTACCATCTGGCAAAAGATATGGGAACGTTAAAACTGCGACTAACAGACTAAACAGCGGTTTTTACCGTCACCGCTACCATCCGGCAAAAGATATGGGAACGTTAAAACTGCGACTAACAGACTAAACAGCGGTTTTTACCGTCACCGCTACCATCTGGCAAAAGATACGAGAACGTTAAAACCGGGACTAACAGACTAAACAGCGGTTTTTACCGTCACCGCTACCATCTGGCAAAAGATACGAGAACGTTAAAACCGGGACTAACAGACTAAACAGCGTTTTTTACCGTCACCGCTACCATCCGGCAAAAGATATGGGAGCGTTAACACCGCGACTAACAGACCAAACAGCTGTTTGTTCCGTCACCGCTACCATCCGGCAAAAGATACGAGAACGTTAAAACCGGGACTAACAGACTAAACAGCGGTTTTACCATCACCGCTACCATCCGGCAAAAGATACGAGAACGTTAAAACCGGGACTAACAGACCAAAAAGCGGTTTAAACAGTCACCGCTACCATCCGGCAAAAGATACAAGAACGTTAAAACCAGGACTAACAGACCAAACAACGGTTTGTACTAGGGCTGTGCAATATGGACAAAATAATCATATTGCGATTTTTTTAACAAATATTGCGATTGCAATTTTATTTGCAATTTTGGCAACTGTTTTTGCTTTTTTACACAAGCTACATACATTCTAAATGTAATCAGTGCACAAGCAGTGCATGACAAAAAATGTCACAATGAAGTTTAATAAACAAAATTGTAGTAAAATTGTCTTTAAAACAGACAACATAAAATAAATTAAGATTAACTACCCTCAACTAGTTAATAACTTACTGTACACAGTAGTACTAACTGCTTGATAAACAAAACTGTAATAATTGTCTTAAAAAACAGACAACATGAAAAAAATAAAGATTAACTAACCTCTATTTGAGTCATAACAATAAATAGAAAACAGACATAAATTAGAAGCTTAAAAGCATAAATTAAAGTTTTTTTGCAAGAAAAACCATCATGTCCACCATTTCTGTTTTAAGCATGAACGGTGATGGGCTTCACTGTATTACATTTGCATTTACAGCATTTATCAGACGCCCTTATCCAGAGCAACTTACAGTCAGTAGTTACAGGGACAGGTCCCCCCCCCCGGAGACACTCAGGGTTAAGTCCTGTTCAGGGACACAATGGTAGTAAGCGGGATTTGAACCTGGGTCTTCTGGTTCATAGGCGAGTGTGTTACCAACTAGGCAACTACCAGATTAGATTAATTGTCTCTGGTAATAGACAATTTTGCTCTTCACAAAGTCCCCATGATGCTAAAGCTTCTTTTAAACCTTAAGATAGAATTTCTCCAGTGAGAACCTCTGGGAAGAATTCTGTTTGCAAACATTGACTTTTCATTTCAAAGTTGTCATTAATATAGTGGACCCTTAAACTCATGTACGGCTCCATCGTTCTGCTGGATGTTAAATGAGTGCGAGAGGGCAGCTGGTATCTTTTGTCAAGTGTTTGTATTAGTGTTCGAAGCCATCTCAAATCTTTGCATATATGATAGGTGATTGCGTCGGTAATTTCTTTGTGCCGCTTTGATCCGTTCTCATAAGGCACAGCGCTTGCAAATGCTTGAACAATGAATACTTGTTTAGTCAAAAGATACGAGAGCATTAAAACCGGGACTAACTGGCCAAACAGCGTTTTTTACAATCAACGCTACCGTCGGGCAAAAGATACGAGAACGTTAAAACAGGACTAACAGACTACACAGCGGTTTTTACCGTCACCACTACCATCCGGCAAAAGATACGAGAACGTTAAAACCGGGACTAACAGACCAAAAAGCGGTTTAAACAGTCACCGCTACCTTCCGGCAAAAGATAAGAACGTTAAACCCGGGACTAACAGACCAAACAACGGTTTGTACTAGGGCTGTGCAATATGGACAAATAATCATATTGCGATTTTTTTAACAAATATTGCGATTGCAATTTTATTTGCAATTTTGGCAACTGTTTTTGCTTTTTTACACAAGCTACATACATTCTAAATGTAATCAGTGCACAAGCAGTGCATGACAAAAAATGTCACAATGAAGTTAAATAAACAAAATTGTAGTAAAATGTCTTTAAAACAGACAACATGAAAAAAATAAAGATTAACTAACCTCAATTTGAGTCATAAAATAAACAGAAAACAGACATAAATTAAAAGCAAAAAACAGATTGCTCTCTAAAAGGTTTTTTGCAAGAAAAACCATCATGTCCACCATTTCTGTTTTTAAGCATGAACGGTGATGGGCTTCACTGTATTACATTTGCATTTACAGCATTTATCAGACGCCCTTATCCAGAGCAACTTACAGTCAGTAGTTACAGGGACAGCCCCCCCGGAGACACTCAGGGTTAAGTGTCCTGCTCAGGGACACAATGGTAATAAGCGGGATTTGAACCTGGGTCTTCTGGTTCATAGGCGAGTGTGTTACCCCACTAGGCAACTACCACCCCTATTAGATTAATTGTCTCTGGTAATAGACAATTTTTGCTCTTCACAAAGTCCCCATGATGCTAAAGCTTCTTTTAAACCTTAAGATAGAATTTCTCCAGTGTGAACTTCTGGGAAGAATTCTGTTTGCAAACATTGACTTTTCATTTCATTAATATAGTGGACCGTTAAACTCATGTACGGCTCAATCGTTCTGCTGGATTGTGTTAAATGAGTGCGAGAGGGCAGCTGGTATCTTTTGTCAAGTGTTTGTATTAGTGTTCGGAAGCAATCATCAAATCTTTGCATATATGATAGGTGATTGCGTCGGTAATTTCTTTGTGCCGCTTTGATCCGTTCTCATAAGGCACAGCGCTTGCAAATGCTTGAACAATGAATACTTGTTTAGTCTGTTCGGGCTGTCTCTGATGTGGGCTTTAGTTTGTTTTGATGGACTTTGCAGACATGCATTGATCATGCAGTTTGTACAGCAGTTTCTACCAACACTGCTACCATCCGGCAGCTTTAAAACTAACAGACCAAACAGCGATTTGAACCGTCACCGCTACCATCCGCCAAAAGATACGGGAGTGCTAAAACCGGTACTAACAGACCAAACAGCGTTTTGTACAATCACCGCTACCGCCCGGCAAAAGATACGGGAACGTTAAAACCGGGACTAACAGACCAAACAGCGTTTTGAACCGTCACCGCTATCATCCGCCAAAAGATACGGGAGTATTAAAAGGGACTAACAGACCAAACAGCGTTTTTGTACCATCACCGCTACCATCCGGCAAAAGATACCAAAACGTTAAAACCAGTACTAACAGACCAAACAGCGGCTTGTACTGTCACCACCACCATCCGGCAAAATATACGGGAACGTTAAAACCGGGACTAACAGACCAAACAGCGTTTTGTACCATCACCGCTACCATCCGGCAAAAGATACCAAACGTTAAAACCAGTACTAACAGACCAAACAGCGGCTTGTACTGTCACCGCTACCATCCGGCAAAATATACGGGAAAGTTAAAACCAGGACTAACAGACCAAACAGCGTTTTGTACCATCACGCTACCGCCCGGCAAAAGATACGGGAACGTTAAAACCGGGACTAACAGACCAAACAGCGTTTTGAACCGTCACCGCTACCATCCGCCAAAAGATACGGGAGTATTAAAACCGGGACTAACAGACCAAACAGCGTTTTGTACCATCACCGCTACCATTCGGCAAAAGATACCAAAACGTTAAAACCAGTACTAACAGACCAAACAGCGGCTTGTACCGTCACAACTGCCATCCGGCAAAAGATACAGGAACGTTAAAACCGGGACTAACAGACCAAACAGCGTTTTGAACCGTCACCGCTACCATCCGCCAAAAGATACAGGAGTATTAAAACCGGGACTAACAGACCAAACAGCGTTTTGTACCATCACCGCTGCCATCCGGCAAAAGATACAAAACGTTAAAACCAGTACTAACAGACCAAACAGCGGTTTGTTCCGTCACCACTACCATCCACCAAAGATACGGGAACGTTAAAACCGGGACTAACAGACCAAACAGCGATTTTACCGTCACCGCTGCCGTCCGGCAAAAGATACAGGAGAGTTAAAACCGGGACTAACAGACTAAACACTACATGACACTTCATTGCGACCTCCAAATTAAATTCTGTTTCAATTCCATGTGTAATAAGGTTTAATTTTACTTCCCTTTTTCCTATATTATTTAATATTCTAGCTTTCTCTGCTTTATACTTCTTTATCGCTGCACCTCATTTCGTTGTACTTGTTAGTTTGGTTTTATTTTCATGATGTGTGTAGAGAAAGAGACGTTGTTCAACCCCCAGTTCTTCAACCACATTTTCATTTTTTAATCTTTAGTTTTTGTGCGTTTTACACTTTAAGATTAATTACCTGTATCAGATTATGTCATATTTATTTTACTCTATTATATTACATTTGTGTAATATTGTATTTTATATTGTTTAATTTTATATTTTATTTGTGTATAGAAGCCTAGTGGGTAACATACCCACCTATGAACCAGAAGTCCCGGGTTCGAACCCCACTTACTACCATCGTGTCCCTGAGCAGGACACTCTCCAGGGGGACTGTCCCCGTCACTACTGACTGTACGTCGCTCTGGTAAATGCTGTAAATGTAAAATGTAAAATTTTATTATGTAGATATTTTCTCTCTTGGTTGTCCCTTCTCAACCAGCTGACCTCCGACTCACTGCATACATACCCCATAAAACGTAAATATCGTATTTACATATACAGTAGGTCGGTAGTAACCTCCCTACACACTCCCTACGAACCAGAGGACCCAGGTTCAAACCCCACTTGCCACCATTGTGTCCCTGAGCAAGACACTTAACCCTGAGTGTCTCCAGGGGGGGGACTGTCCCTGTAACTACTGATTGTAAGTCACTCTGGATAAGGGCGTCTGGTAAATGCTGTAAATGTTATATACATATATCGGCCCGAGAAACGGTTTTAATGTCCATTTAAAGTATGACGGAGCTGCCAGCCGCGCTTCCACTGCGGCTTCGGACCGAAGCTTCCTCGCCTCCGGCGCGGCCCGCCGACTGCGCGCCGTTCGCGGGATAAAATGGCGAGCGATTGGCTCGCTAGACGAGGAGCTACGCGGCGGGACACCGGGCCGCGTTCGGGGTGAAAATATGGAAGTTTACGCCGGAGAACGAAGCAGAAATTCTCACCTCGACACGAAGCAGGAAGTCCCGGCCGAAGCCCCGCCCCCCGGGCCGCATCACGCCACGCCCCCGGGCCGAGTGGAACGTCTG